>NW_025750742.1:0-17913 GCF_021184085.1 Oncorhynchus gorbuscha | reverse complement strand
GTCTGTACCTCATTGTGTTAGCCCGCTGAGCCTGTCTGTACCTCATTGTGTTAGCCCGCTGAGCCTGTCTGTGCCTCATTGTGTTAGCCCGCTGAGCCTGTCAGTACCTCATTGTGTTAGCCCGCTGAGCCTGTCTGTGCCTCATTGTGTTAGCCCGCTGAGCCTGTCTGTACCTCATTGTGTTAGCCCGCTGAGCCTGTCCGTACCTCATTGTGTTAGCCCGCTGAGCCTGTCTGTACCTCATTGTGTTAGCCCGCTGAGCCTGTCAGTACCTCATTGTGTTAGCCCGCTGAGCCTGTCAGTACCTCATTGTGTTAGCCCGCTGAGCCTGTCTGTACCTCATTGTGTTAGCCCGCTGAGCCTGTCTGTACCTCATTGTGTTAGCCCGCTGAGCCTGTCTGTACCTCATTGTGTTAGCCCGCTGAGCCTGTCAGTACCTCATTGTGTTAGCCCGCTGAGCCTGTCTGTGCCTCATTGTGTTAGCCCGCTGAGCCTGTCTGTACCTCATTGTGTTAGCCCGCTGAGCCTGTCAGTACCTCATTGTGTTAGCCCGCTGAGCCTGTCTGTACCTCATTGTGTTAGCCCGCTGAGCCTGTCAGTACCTCATTGTGTTAGCCCGCTGAGCCTGTCTGTGCCTCATTGTGTTAGCCCGCTGAGCCTGTCTGTACCTCATTGTGTTAGCCTGCTGAGCCTGTCAGTACCTCATTGTGTTAGCCCGCTGAGCCTGTCTGTGCCTCATTGTGTTAGCCCGCTGAGCCTGTCTGTACCTCATTGTGTTAGCCTGCTGAGCCTGTCAGTACCTCATTGTGTTAGCCCGCTGAGCCTGTCTGTACCTCATTGTGTTAGCCCGCTGAGCCTGTCAGTACCTCATTGTGTTAGCCCGCTGAGCCTGTCAGTACCTCATTGTGTTAGCCCGCTGAGCCTGTCAGTACCTCATTGTGTTAGCCCGCTGAGCCTGTCAGTACCTCATTGTGTTAGCCCGCTGAGCCTGTCTGTACCTCATTGTGTTAGCCCGCTGAGCCTGTCAGTACCTCATTGTGTTAGCCCGCTGAGCCTGTCTGTGCCTCATTGTGTTAGCCCGCTGAGCCTGTCTGTACCTCATTGTGTTAGCCCGCTGAGCCTGTCAGTACCTCATTGTGTTAGCCCGCTGAGCCTGTCTGTACCTCATTGTGTTAGCCCGCTGAGCCTGTCAGTACCTCATTGTGTTAGCCCGCTGAGCCTGTCTGTGCCTCATTGTGTTAGCCCGCTGAGCCTGTCTGTACCTCATTGTGTTAGCCTGCTGAGCCTGTCAGTACCTCATTGTGTTAGCCCGCTGAGCCTGTCTGTACCTCATTGTGTTAGCCTGCTGAGCCTGTCTGTACCTCATTGTGTTAGCCTGCTGAGCCTGTCAGTACCTCATTGTGTTAGCCCGCTGAGCCTGTCTGTACCTCATTGTGTTAGCCCGCTGAGCCTGTCAGTACCTCATTGTGTTAGCCCGCTGAGCCTGTCAGTACCTCATTGTGTTAGCCCGCTGAGCCTGTCTGTACCTCATTGTGTTAGCCCGCTGAGCCTGTCAGTACCTCATTGTGTTAGCCCGCTGAGCCTGTCTGTACCTCATTGTGTTAGCCCGCTGAGCCTGTCAGTACCTCATTGTGTTAGCCCGCTGAGCCTGTCTGTGCCTCATTGTGTTAGCCCGCTGAGCCTGTCTGTACCTCATTGTGTTAGCCCGCTGAGCCTGTCAGTACCTCATTGTGTTAGCCCGCTGAGCCTGTCTGTACCTCATTGTGTTAGCCCGCTGAGCCTGTCAGTACCTCATTGTGTTAGCCCGCTGAGCCTGTCTGTGCCTCATTGTGTTAGCCCGCTGAGCCTGTCTGTACCTCATTGTGTTAGCCTGCTGAGCCTGTCAGTACCTCATTGTGTTAGCCCGCTGAGCCTGTCTGTACCTCATTGTGTTAGCCTGCTGAGCCTGTCTGTACCTCATTGTGTTAGCCTGCTGAGCCTGTCAGTACCTCATTGTGTTAGCCCGCTGAGCCTGTCTGTACCTCATTGTGTTAGCCCGCTGAGCCTATATTTTATTTTTAAATCACAGCTACTTGCTGTTGACGGAAATACAGCGCAACAATTCTAAATCCAATGTTAACCAGAGTTCTGTTTAATTTCGAGGAACACTTTATTTCTCAACTTGTAATTGAAGAGTGCCTCACATTTGGCCACTGGGGTGCAGAGGCAACGGTAGGCAGGCTACTACGTGTCACACGCCACTTTGCAATGAGCTGGAGATAATATTAATTTGAAAAACAAATACTTCATTTTACGAGGCATGACTTGCCTTGCTTCATTGTAGCCCGGACAAAATTCAACCGTGGAAATGGAAGCAATTATTTTAGAAAGACGTCCGTCTGTCAATGTCAATGGAACCAGCATTTAATTTTTACATTTTTTATTACCTTTATTTATTTATTTAACCAGGAAAGTGAGTTAATTAACAACAAATTCTTATTCACGATGACGGCCTACTGGGGAACATAAGTAGTCTGCTTGTTCATGTGGGGCAGACCATATTTTTTACCTGTCTGTCGGGGATTCGATTCAGCAACCTTTTGTCTACTGGCCCAACGCTCTAACCACTAGGCTACCTGCCGCCCTCCCTCTAACCACTCAGTCTACCTGCCGCCTCTCCCCAACCACTAACATCACCACCACCGGATCAGTAGGTCACCTGCCACTTGCACTAACCATTTAATAACATTCCCGCCGCCCTCACCAAACTGCACTGATCATTACCCTGACCCTGTCCCCATCTACCTGCCCCTCCACTTCCCAACCACTCAGTCTACCTGCCTCCTCCACTCGCTCTAACCACTAGTCTACCTGCCTCCTCCACCCTAACCACTAGTCTACCTCCCTCCCCTCCACTCTAACCACTAGTCTACCTGCCTCCTCCACTCTAACCACTAGTCTACCTGCCTCCCTCCACTCCTAACCCACTAGTCTACCTGCCTCCTCCACTCCCCAACCACTAGTCTACCTGCCTCCCCTCCACTCTAACCACTAGTCTACCTGCCTCCTCCACTCTAACCACTAGTCTACCTAGCCTCCCCTCCACCTCCTGGCCACTGAGGTCTGCCTGCCTCCCCCTCCACTCTAACCACTGAGTCTACCTGCCTCCTCCACTCTAACCACTAGTCTACCTGCTCTCCACTCTAACCACTGAGGCTACCTGCCTCCCCTCCACTCTAACCATGGTCTACCTGCCTCCTCCACTCTAACCACTAGTCTACCTGCCTCCTCCACTCCCAACCACTAGTCTACCTGCCTCCCTCCACTCTAACCACTCAGTCTGTACCTGCCTCCTCCACTCTAAACACAGTCTACCTGCCCCTCCACTCAACCACTAGTCTACCTGCCTCCTCCACTCTAACCACTAGTCTACCTGCCTCCTCCACTCTAACCACTAGTCTACCTGCCTCCCCTCCACTCTAAACCACTAGTCTACCTGCCTCCCCTCCACTCTAACCACTAGTCTACCTGCCTCCCCTCCACTCTAACCACTAGTCTACCTGCCTCCCCTCCACTCTAACCACTAGTCTACCTGCCTCCCCTCCACTCTAACCACTAGTCTACCTGCCTCCCCTCCACTCTAACCACTAGTCTACCTGCCGCCCCTCCACTCTAACCACTAGTCTACCTGCCGCCCCTCCACTCTAACCACTAGGCTACCTGCCGCCCCTCCACTCTAACCACTAGTCTACCTGCCGCCCCTCCACTCTAACCACTAGTCTACCTGCCGCCCCTCCACTCTAACCACTAGGCTACCTGCCGCCCCTCCACTCTAACCACTAGGCTACCTGCCGCCCCTCCCCTCTAACCACTAGGCTACCTGCCGCCCCTCCCCTCTAACCACTAGGCTACCTGCCTCCCCTCTAACCACTAGGCTACCTGCCTCCCCTCCACTCTAACCACTAGTCTACCTGCCTCCCCTCCACTCTAACCACTAGTCTACCTGCCTCCCCTCCACTCTAACCACTAGTCTACCTGCCTCCCCTCCACTCTAACCACTAGTCTACCTGCCGCCCCTCCACTCTAACCACTAGTCTACCTGCCGCTCAAATGTCCCTGTAGTCCGATAAGCTGGACCGTTTTTTAACGGTTAACCTTTAACATCCCTCGTCTCTTCCTCTCTCCTTCGCTCCAGACTCATTCCCCGAGGTGGTCTCCAGCAGCACCCGACCCCAGACCCCAGTCCCCATGGAAGGACACTCCTTCACCAAGATGTCCTCCAGTCCACCCAGGAACAACTGTGTCTGGCCAGGAATCTCCTCCAACCATCTGAAAAGTATTTACTATGTAGCACATGGAATATCTCTCTGGGGACAGTGCAGTAGTAATGTGGGCAGAAAGAGACTGCAGTAGTAGTAGTAATGTAGGCAGAAAGACACTGCAGTAGTAGTAATGTAGGCAGAAAGACACTGCAGTAGTAGTAGTGTAGGCAGAAAGACACTGCAGTAGTAGTAATGTGGGCAGAAAGATACTGCAGTTGTAGTACTGTGGGCAGAAAGACACTGCAGTAGTAGTAATGTAGGCAGAAAGAGACTGCAGTAGTAGTAGTAATGTAGGCAGAAAGAGACTGCAGTAGTAGTAGTAATGTAGGCAGAAAGAGACTGCAGTAGTAGTAGTAATGTAGGCAGAGACTGCAGTAGTAGTAGTAATGTAGGCAGAGACTGCAAGTAGTAGTAATGTAGGCAGAGACTGCAGTAGTAGTAATGTAGGCAGAGACTGCAGTAGTAGTAATGTAGGCAGAGACTGCAGTAGTAGTAATGTAGGCAGAAAGAGACTGCAGTAGTAGTAGTAATGTAGGCAGAAAGAGGCTGCAGTAGTAGTAGTAATGTAGGCAGAAAGAGGCTGCAGTAGTAGTAGTAATGTAAGCGAAAGAGACTTATATATTAGTAGTAATGTAGGCAGAAGAGACTGCTGTAGTAGTAGTAATGTAGGCGAAAGAGACTGCAGTAGTAGTAGTAATGTAGGCAGAAAGAGACTGCAGTAGTAGTAGTAATGTAGGCAGAAAGAGACTGCAGTAGTAGTAGTAATGTAGGCAGAAAGAGACTGCAGTAGTAGTAGTAATGTAGGCAGAAAGAGACTGCAGTAGTAGTAATGTAGGCAGAAAGAGACTGCAGTAGGAGTATGTAGGCAGGAAGACACTGCAGTAGTAGTAGTAATGTAGGCAGAAAGAGACTGCAGTAGTAGTAATGTAGGCAGAAAGAGACTGCAGTAGTAGTAGTAATGTAGGCAGAAAGAGACTGCAGTAGTAGTAGTAATGTAGGCAGAAAGAGACTGCAGTAGTAGTAGTAATGTAGGCAGAAAGAGACTGCAGTAGTAGTAATGTAGGCAGAAAGAGACTGCAGTAGTAGTATGTAGGCAGGAAGACACTGCAGTAGTAGTAGTAATGTAGGCAGAAAGAGACTGCAGTAGTAGTAATGTGGGCAGAAAGAGACTGCAGTAGTAGTAATGTGGGCAGAAAGAGACTGCAGTAGTAGTAATGTAGGCAGAAAGACACTGCAGTAGTAGTAGTGTAGGCAGAAAGACACTGCAGTAGTAGTAATGTGGGCAGAAAGATACTGCAGTAGTAGTAATGCGGGCAGAAAGATACTGCAGTAGTAGTAGTGTGGGCAGAAAGATACTGCAGTAGTAGTAATGTAGGCAGGAAGAGACTGCAGTAGTAGTAATGTAGGCAGAAAGACACTGCAGTAGTAGTAATGTAGGCAGGAAGAGACTGCAGTAGTAGTAATGTAGGCAGAAAGACACTGCAGTAGTAGTAGTGTGGGCAGAAAGATACTGCAGTAGTAGTAATGTAGGCAGGAAGAGACTGCAGTAGTAGTAATGTGGGCAGAAAGACACTGCAGTAGTAGTAATGTGGGCAGAAAGATACTGCAGTAGTAGTAATGTAGGCAGGAAGAGACTGCAGTAGTAGTAATGTAGGCAGAAAGACACTGCAGTAGTAGTAGTGTGGGCAGAAAGATACTGCAGTAGTAGTAATGTAGGCAGAAAGACTGCAGTAGTAGTAATGTAGGCAGAAAGAGACTGCAGTAGTAGTAGTGTAGGCAGAAAGAGACTGCAGTAGTAGTAGTAATGTAGGCAGAAAGACACTGCAGTAGTAGTAATGGAAAGAGACTGCAGTAGTAGTAATGGAAAGAGACTGCAGTAGTAGTAATGTAGGCAGGAAGACACTGCAGTAGTAGTAATCTAGGCAGGAAGAGACTGCAGCAGTAGTAATGTAGGCAGGAAGAGACTGCAGTAGTAGTAATGTAGGCAGGAAGACACTGCAGTAGTAGTAGTAATGTGGGCAGAAAGACACTGCAGTAGTAATGTAGGCAGAAAGAGACTGCAGTAGTAATGTAGGCAGGAAGAGACTGCAGTAGTAGTAATGTGGGCAGAAAGACACTGCAGTAGTAGTAATGTGGGCAGAAAGACACTGCAGTAGTAGTAATGTGGGCAGAAAGACACTGCAGTAGTAGTAATGGAAAGACCACATATTGTTGTCCGCTGTCTGTGTAGCCTGACTCTCTCTCTCTCTCTGCAGTGACCTCGTTTTCCTCACAGAAGAGCAAGCGTCAGAAGAAGTACCGTAGTGTGATATCGGACGTGTTTGACGGGACCATTGTCAGCTCAGTGCAGTGTCTGACCTGCGATAGGGTGAGTAGTTGGTGTAGCCATCTTGTTGAGCGCCTGATCGACCTCACATTCTCACGCTGCTCTGCTGCAGACTTTAGTCTTGGAGGCGGCAATTATTCAAGTCGTTTGTGGCGTTATGCAAACGTAAGTCACCAGCGATTGGCTCGTCTCTAACCAATCAAAACCAGTTACACATGTTCACAACGCCGCATTTCCCGCGTGTGTTTCTGGACCAATTAGGCGGTGTGTCGACTCTGGTCCGAAACATCCGTTTCTGGACCAATTAGACGGTGTCCTGACTCTGGTCCGAAACATCCGTTTCTGGACCAATTAGACGGTGTGTCTGACTCTGGTCCGAAACATCCGTTTCTGGACCAATTAGGCGGTGTGTCCTGACTCTGGTCCGAAACATCCGTTTCTGGACCAATTAGGCGGTGTGTCCTGACTCTGGTCCGAAACATCCGTTTCTGGACCAATTAGACGGTGTGTCCTGACTCTGGTCGAAACATCGTTTCTGGACCAATTAGACGGTGTGTCCTGACTCTGGTCGAAACATCCGTTTCTGGACCAATTAGGCGGTGTGTCTGACTCTGGTCCGAAACATCCGTTTCTGGACCAATTAGACGGTGTGTCCTGACTCTGGTCCGAAACATCCGTTTCTGGACCAATTAGACGGTGTGTCCTGACTCTGGTCCGAAACATCCGTTTCTGGACCAATTAGAGGGGTGTGTCCTGACTCTGGTCGAAACATCCGTTTCTGGACCACTTAGACGGTGTGTCCTGACTCTGGTCCGAAACATCCGTTTCTGGACCAATTAGGCGGTGTGTCCTGACTCTGGTCCGAAACATCCGTTTCTGGACCAATTAGGCGGGTGTGTCTGACTCTGGTCCGAAACATCCGTTTCTGGACCAATTAGGCGGTGTGTCCTGACTCTGGTCCGAAACATCCGTTTCTGGACCAATTAGGCGGTGTGTTCCTGACTCTGGTCCGAAACATCCGTTTCTGGACCAATTAGACGGTGTGTCCTGACTCTGGTCGAAACATCCGTTTCTGGACCAATTAGGCGGTGTGTTCCTGACTCTGGTCCGAAACATCCGTTTCTGGACCAATTAGACGGTGTGTCTGACTCTGGTCCGAAACATCCGTTTCTGGACCAATTAGACGGTGTGTCCTGACTCTGGTCCGAAACATCCGTTTCTGGACCACTTGACGGTGTGTCCTGACTCTGGTCAAAACATCCGTTTCTGGACCAATTAGACGGTGTGTCTGACTCTGGTCCGAAAACATCCGTTTCTGGACCAATTAGACGGTGTGTCTCTGACTCTGGTCCGAAACATCCGTTTCTGGACCAATTAGACGGTGTGTCCTGACTCTGGTCCAAACATCCGTTTCTGGACCAATTAGACGGTGTGTCCTGACTCTGGTCCGAAACATCGTTTCTGGACCAATTAGACGGTGTGTCTGACTCTGGTCCGAAACATCGTTTCTGGACCAATTAGGCGGTGTGTCTTGACTCTGGTCCGAAACATCCGTTTCTGGACCAATTAGACGGTGTGTCTGCTCTGGTCGAAACATCCGTTTCTGGACCAATTAGACGGTGTCTGACTCTGGTCCGAAACATCCGTTTCTGGACCAATTAGACGTGTGTCCTGACTCTGGTCCGAAACATCCGTTTCTGGACCAATTAGACGGTGTGTCCTGACTCTGGTCGAAACATCCACATTTCTGGACCAATTGTGTCCACTCTGGTCGAAACATCCGTTTCTGGACCAATTAGACGTGTGTCCTGACTCTGGTCCGAAACATCCGTTTCTGGACCAATTAGACGGTGTGTCCTGACTCTGGTCCGAAACATCCGTTTCTGGACCAATTAGACGGTGTGTCCTGACTCTGGTCCGAAACATCCGTTTCTGGACCAATTAGACGGCCCGGAATGTGTTGTCATTCGGTGAAGGGTCGCAGGGGGGTACCGTTCCAGACTCATTGGTGAGAAGAAACTACCGTCTGAGTAGGATGGACCTTAACCCTGTCCTCCCCCTGTCCTGTAGAGGATGGACCTTAACCCTGTCCTCCCCCTGTCCTGTAGAGGATGGACCTTAACCCTGTCCTCCCCCTGTCCTGTAGAGGATGGACCTTAACCCTGTCTCCCCCTGTCCTGTAGAGGATGGACCTTAACCCTGTCTCCCTGTCCTGTAGAGGATGGACCTTAACCCTGTCCTGTAGAGGATGGACCCTGTCCTCCCCCTGTCCTGTAGAGGATGGACCCTGTCCTGTAGAGGATGGACCCTGTCCTCCCCTGTCCTGTAGAGGATGGACCCTGTCCTCCCCTGTCCTGTAGAGGATGGACCCTGTCTCCCCCTGTCCTGTAGAGGATGGACCCTGTCCTCCCCCTGTCCTGTAGAGGATGGACCCTGTCCTGTAGAGGATGGACCCTGTCTCCCCCTGTCCTGTAGAGGATGGACCCTGTCCTGTAGAGGATGGACCCTGTCCTCCCCCTGTCCTGTAGAGGATGGACCCTGTCTCCCCTGTCCTGGAGGATGGACCCTGTCCTCCCCCTGTCCTGTAGAGGATGGACCCTGTCCTGTAGAGGATGGACCCTGTCCTCCCTGTCCTGTAGAGGATGGACCCTGTCCTGTAGAGGATGGACCCTGTCCTCCCCTGTCCTGTAGAGGATGGACCCTGTCCTCCCTGTCCTGTAGAGGATGGACCCTGTCCTCCCCTGTCCTGTAGAGGATGGACCCTGTCCTCCCCTGTCCTGTAGAGGATGGACCCTGTCCTGTAGAGGATGGACCCTGTCCTCCCCCTGTCCTGTGAGGATGGACCCTGTCCTCCCCCTGTCCTGTAGAGGATGGACCCTGTCCTCCCCTGTCCTGTAGAGGATGGACCCTGTCCCCTCCCCCTGTCCTGTAGAGGATGGACCCTGTCCTCCCCCTGTCCTGTAGAGGATGGACCCTGTCCTCCCCCTGTCCTGTAGAGGATGGACCCTGTCCTCTCCCTGTCCTGTAGAGGATGGACCCTGTCCTCCCCCTGTCCTGTAGAGGATGGACCCTGTCCTGTAGAGGATGGACCCTGTCCTCCCCCTGTCCTGTAGAGGATGGACCCTGTCCTCCCCCTGTCCTGTAGAGGATGGACCCTGTCCTCCCCCTGTCCTGTAGAGGATGGACCCTGTCCTCCCCCTGTCCTGTAGAGGATGGACCCTGTCCTGTAGAGGATGGACCCTGTCCTCCCCCTGTCCTGTAGAGGATGGACCCTGTCCTCCCCCTGTCCTGTAGAGGATGGACCCTGTCCTCCCCCTGTCCTGTAGAGGATGGACCCTGTCCTCCCCCTGTCCTGTAGAGGATGGACCCTGTCTCCCCCTGTCCCTGTAGAGGATGGACCTGTCCTCCCCCTGTCCTGTAGAGGATGGACCCTGTCCTCTCCCTGTCCTGTAGAGGATGGACCCTGTCCTCCCCCTGTCCTGTAGAGGATGGACCCTGTCTCCCCCTGTCCTGTAGAGGATGGACCCTGTCCTCCCCCTGTCCTGTAGAGGATGGACCCTGTCCTGTAGAGGATGGACCCTGTCCTCCCCCTGTCCTGTAGAGGATGGACCCTGTCCTGTAGAGGATGGACCCTGTCCTGTAGAGGATGGACCCTGTCCTGTAGAGGATGGACCCTGTCCTGTAGAGGATGGACCCTGTCCTGTAGAGGATGGACCCTGTCCTGTAGAGGATGGACCCTGTCCTGTAGAGGATGGACCCTGTCCTGTAGAGGATGGACCCTGTCCTGTAGAGGATGGACCCTGTCCTCCCCCTGTCCTGTAGAGGATGGACCCTGTCCTGTAGAGGATGGACCCTGTCCTCCCCCTGTCCTGTAGAGGATGGACCCTGTCCTCCCCCTGTCCTGTAGAGGATGGACCCTGTCCTCCCCCTGTCCTGTAGAGGATGGACCCTGTCCTCCCCCTGTCCTGTAGAGGATGGACCCTGTCCTGTAGAGGATGGACCCTGTCCTCCCCCTGTCCTGTAGAGGATGGACCTGTCCTCCCCTGTCCTGTGAGGATGGACCCTGTCCTCCCCCTGTCCTGTAGAGGATGGACCCTGTCCTCCCCCTGTCCTGTAGAGGATGGACCCTGTCCTCCCCTGTCCTGTAGAGGATGGACCTGTCCTCCCCTGTCCTGTAGAGGATGGACCCTGTCCCTCTCCTGTCCTGTAGAGGATGGACCCTGTCCTCCCCTGTCCTGTAGAGGATGGACCCTGTCCTGTAGAGGATGGACCCTGTCCTCCCCTGTCCTGTAGAGGATGGACCCTGTCCTCCCCCTGTCCTGTAGAGGATGGACCCCTGTCCTCCCCCCTGTCCTGTAGAGATGGACCCTGTCCTCCCCCTGTCCTGTAGAGGATGGACCCTGTCCTGTAGAGGATGGACCCTGTCCTCCCCCTGTCCTGTAGAGGATGGACCCTGTCCTCCCCTGTCCTGTAGAGGATGGACCCTGTCCTCCCCCTGTCCTGTAGAGGATGGACCCTGTCCTCCCCCTGTCCTGTAGAGGATGGACCCTGTCCTCCCCTGTCCTGTAGAGGATGGACCCTGTCCTCCCCTGTCCTGTAGAGGATGGACCCTGTCCTCTCCCTGTCCTGTAAGAGGATGGACCCTGTCCTCCCCCCTGTCCTGTAAGGATGGACCCTGTCTCCCCCTGTCCTGTAGAGGATGGACCCTGTCCTCCCCCTGTCCTGTAGAGGATGGACCCTGTCCTGTAGAGGATGGACCCTGTCCTCCCCCTGTCCTGTAGAGGATGGACCCTGTCCTGTAGAGGATGGACCCTGTCCTGTAGAGGATGGACCCTGTCCTGTAGAGGATGGACCCTGTCCTGTAGAGGATGGACCCTGTCCTGTAGAGGATGGACCCTGTCCTGTAGAGGATGGACCCTGTCCTGTAGAGGATGGACCCTGTCCTGGAGGATGGACCCTGTCCTGTAGAGGATGGACCCTGTCCTGTAGAGGATGGACCCTGTCCTGTAGAGGATGGACCCTGTCCTGTAGAGGATGGACCCTGTCCTGTAGAGGATGGACCCTGTCCTGTAGAGGATGGACCCTGTCCTGTAGAGGATGGACCCTGTCTGACCCTGTCCTGTAGAGGATGGACCCTGTCTCCCCCTGTCCTGTAGAGGATGGACCCTGTCCTCCCCCTGTCCTGTAGAGGATGGACCCTGTCCTGTAGAGGATGGACCCTGTCCTGTAGAGGATGGACCCTGTCCTGTAGAGGATGGACCCTGTCTGACCCTGTCCTGTAGAGGATGGACCCTGTCTGACCCTGTCCTGTAGAGGATGGACCCTGTCCTCCCCCTGTCCTGTAGAGGATGGACCCTGTCCTGTAGAGGATGGACCCTGTCCTGTAGAGGATGGACCCTGTCCTGTAGAGGATGGACCCTGTCTGACCCTGTCCTGTAGAGGATGGACCCTGTCTGACCCTGTCCTGTAGAGGATGGACCCTGTCCTCCCCCTGTCCTGTAGAGGATGGACCCTGTCCTGTAGAGGATGGACCCTGTCCTGTAGAGGATGGACCCTGTCCTGTAGAGGATGGACCCTGTCCTGTAGAGGATGGACCCTGTCCTGTAGAGGATGGACCCTGTCCTGTAGAGGATGGACCCTGTCCTGTAGAGGATGGACCCTGTCCTGTAGAGGATGGACCCTGTCCTGTAGAGGATGGACCCTGTCTACCAGCATAGAGGATGGACCCTGTCCTGTAAGAGGACTGGACCCTGTCCTGTAGAGGATGGACCCTGTCCTGTAGAGGATGGACCCTGTCTCCCCCTGTCCTGTAGAGGATGGACCCTGTCTCTCAGGATGGACCCTGTCCTGTAAGAGGATGGACCCTGTCCTGTAGGATGGACCCTGTCACTCCCCCTGTCCTCATGAAGGATGGACCCTGTCCTGTAGAGGATGGACCCTGTCCTGTAGAGGATGGACCCTGTCCTCCCCCTGTCCTGTAGAGGATGGACCCTGTCCTGTAGAGGATGGACCCTGTCCTGTAAGGATGGACCCTGTCCTGTAGAGGATGGACCCTGTCCTGTAGAGGATGGACCCTGTCCTGTAGAGGATGGACCCTGTCCTGTAGAGGATGGACCCTGTCCTGTGAGGATGGACCCTGTCTGTAGAGATGGGGCCTATCTGTAGAGGTTGGACCTGTCACCTGCTTAGGGATGGACCCTGTCCTGAAGGATGGACCCTGTCCTGTGAGGATGGACCACTGTCCTGTAGAGGATGGACCCTGTCTCCCCCCTGTCCTGTAGAGATGGACCTGTCTCCCCCTGTCCTGTAGAGATGGACCCAGTCCTCCCCCTGTCCTCATGAGATGGACCCTGTCCTGTAGAGGATGGACCCTGTCTCCCCCTGTCCTGTAGAAGGATGGACCCTGTCCTGTAGAGATGGACCCTGCTCTCCCCCTGTCCCTGTAGAGATGGACCCTGTCCTCTGTAGAGATGGACCCTGTCCTGCCGAGATGGACCCTGTCCTGTAGAGATGGACCCTGTCCTGTGAGGATGAACCCTGCTCTCCCCATGCACCAGAGATGGACCCTGTCCTGTAGAAGATGGACCCTGTCCTGTAGAGGATGGACCCTGTCCTGTAGAGGATGGACCCTGTCCTGTAGAGGATAAGACCCTGTCCTGTGAGATGGACCCTGTCCCATGAGATGGACCCTGTCCCTGTAGAGATAGACCCTGTCCTGTGAGATGGACCCTGTCCTGATGGATGGACCCTGTCCTGTAGGATGGACCCTGTCCTGTAGAGATAGACCCTGTCCTGTAGAGATGGACCCTGTCCTGAAGGATGGACCCTGTCCTGTAGAGATGGACCCTGTCCCTGTAGAGGATGGACCCTGTCTCCCCCTGTCCTGTAGGATGGACCCTGTCTCCCCCTGTCCTGTAGAGGATGGACCCTGTCCTCCCCTGTCCCTGTAGAAAGATGGACCCTGTCCTGTAGAAGGGATGGACCCTGTCTCCCCCTGTCCTGTAGGATGGACCCTGTCCTGTGAGGATGGACCCTGTCCTGTAGAGATGGACCCTGTCTCCCCTGTCCTGTAGAGATGGACCCTGTCCTGTAGAGATGGACCCTGTCCTCCCCCTGTCCTGTAGAGGATGGACCCTGTCCTCCCCCTGTCCTAGAGATGGACCCTGTCTCCCCCTGTCCTGCTGAGATGGACCCTGTCCCTGTGAAAGGATAGACCCTGTCCTCCCCCTGTCTGTAGAGGATGGACTGTCCATAAATGGACCCTGTCCTGGAGGATGGACCCTATCCTGTAGAGGATGGACCCTATCCTGTAGAATGGACCCTGTCCTATAGGATAGACCCTGTCCCTGCAGGAATGGGCTTGTCCACCAGAGATGGACCCTGTCCTGTAGAAAGATGGACCTGTCCTGTAGAGATGGACCCTGTCCTGTAGAGATGGACCCTGTCCTGTAGAGGATGGACCCTGTCCTGTAGAGGATGGACCCTGTCCCTGTAGAGGATGGACCCTGTCCCTGAAAGATGGACCCCTGTCCTGTAGAGGATGGACCCTGTCCTGTAGAGGAATGGACCCTGTCCTGTAGAAAGGATGGACCCTGTCCCTATAATGATGGACCCTGTCCTGGAAAGATAGACCTATCCTGCAGAGGATGGACCCTGTCCTGTAAAGGATGGACCCTGTCCTGTGGAGAGATGGACCCTGTCTGTGAGATGGACCCTGTCCTGTAGAGATAGACCCTGTCCTGTAGAGGATGGACCCTGTCCCTGTAGAAAGATGGACCCCTGTCCTGTAGAGATGGACCCTGTCCTGTGGGGATGGACCCTGTCCTGTAGAGATGGACCCTGTCTCCCCTGTCCTGTAGAGATGGACCCTGTCTGTAGAGGATGGACCCTGTCCTGTAGAGGATGGACCCTGTCCTGTGAGGATGACCCTGTCCTCCCCCTGTCCTGTAGAGATGGACCCTGTCCTGTGAGATGGACCCTGTCTCCCCTGTCCCACTTAGCGAGGGATGGACCCTGTCCTGTAGAGATGGACCCTGTCCTATAGAGGATGGACCCTGTCACCAGAGGATGGACCCTGTCCTGTAGAGATGGACCCTGTCCTGTAGAGGATGGACCCTGTCCTGTAGAGATGGACCCTGTCCTGTAGGATGGACCCTGTCCTGTGAAGGGATGGACCCTGTCCCTGTAGAGGATGGACCCTGTCCTGTAGAGATGGACCCTGTCCCTGTGAGATGGACCCTGTCCTCCCCCTGTCCTGAGATGGACCTGTCCTGTAGGATGGACCTGTCTCCCCCTGTCCTGTAGAGGATGGACCCTGTCCTGTGGGGATGGACCCTGTCCTCCCCCTGTATAGCAGAGGATGGACCCTGTCCTGTAGAGGATGGACCCTGTCCTCCCCCTGTCCTGTAAGATGGACCCTGTCCTCTCCCCTGTCCTGTAGAGGATGGACCCTGTCCCCCTGTCCTGTAGAGGATGGACCCTGTCCTGTCCTGTCCTCCCCCCTGTCCTGTAGAGGATGGACCCTGTCCTGTAGAGGATGGACCCTGTCCTGTAGAGATGGACCCTGTCCTGCCGAGGATGGACCCTGTCCTGTAGAGGATGGACCCTGTCCTGCAGAGGATGGATTTGTCCTGTAGAGGATGGACCCTGTCCTGAGAAGATGGACCCTGTCCTGTAGAGGATGGACCCTGTCCTGTAGAGGATGGACCCTGTCCTGTAGAGGATGGACCCTGTCCTGTAGAGGATGGACCTGTCCTGTAGAGGATGGACCCTGTCCTGTAGAGGATGGACCCTGTCCTGTAGAGGATGGACCCTGTCTCTATGGCCTTTATTCTTAATATATAAACGTGTGAAAAAACAACTTCTCTCCCGCTTCCTCTACCTCATCTCTCCATCCTGATTACATTGGTGATGAATGGGTTTTCTATGACTGGTTTTGTTTCTGCTTGCATTTCTTGTAAATATTTGATGTGTAATTTTGATTATTTAGGCCATCTGTGACGTCGATTTAAAAGGTTAAATTAATAAAATGACTTCCCATTCTTCTCCAGGTGTCAGTGACGCTAGAAGAACTTCCAGGACCTGTCCTGCCCATCCCAGGTAAGGAGGACCTGGCTAAACTCCACTCCTCCTCCCATCAGACCTCTCTGGTCAAGGTCCTGTGGTGAGGCCCTACGCTGCTCAGGGATGGGTCGCCTTCGCCATGGAATACATCAAGAGGTACAGACAGCCTGGGGGCCCTAACTATTATACCCTTTAATGGGTACAGACAGCCTGGGGTCCCTAACTATTATACCCTTTAATGGGTACAGACAGCCTGGTGACCCTAACTATTATACCCTTTAATGGGTACAGACAGCCTGGGGACCCTAACTATTATACCCTTTAATGGGACGGTATCCCCCACGGGGCCTTTCGGGAGGTATCCCCCACGGGGCCTTTCGGGAGGTATCCCCCACGGGGCCTTTCGGGAGGTATCCCCACTGGGCCTTTCGGGAGGTATCCCCCACGGGCCTTCGGAGGTAACCCACGGGGCCTTCGGGAGGTATCCCCCTTAGGGGCCTTTCGGGAGGCATCCCCACGGGGCCTTTCGGGAGGTATCCCCCACGGGGGCCTTTCGGGAGGTATCCCCCTAGGGGGCCTTTCGGGAGGTATCCCCCTAGGGGGCCTTTCGGGAGGTATCCCCCTAGGGGGCCTTTCGGGAGGTATCCCCCTAGGGGGCCTTTCGGGAGGTATCCCCCTAGGGGGCCCTAGGGAGGTTTTCCAATGGCTCACAAAGAGCATCTATTGGTAGATGGGTACAAATAAAATGAAACATCCTGACATTGAATATCTATTTGGAACATGGTGAAGTTATCATTACACTTTGGATGGTGTATCAATACACCCAGTCACTACAAAATACAGGTGTCCTTACTAACTCAACACATTACTGCATAAGACTCTCAAGCATAGTGGTTAGAGTGGAGGGGCGGCAGGTAGACTCGTGGTTAGAGTGGAGGGGCGGCAGGGTAGCCTAGTGGTTAGAGTGGAGGGCGGCAGGTAGCCTAGTGGTTAGAGGGAGGGGCGGCAGGGTGGCCTAGTGGTTAGAGTGGAGGGGCGGCAGGGTAGCCTAGTGGTTAGAGTGGAGGGCTGCAGGTAGCCTGAGTGGTTAGAGTGGAGGGCGGCAGGTAGCTGGTGGTTAGAGTGGAGGGCGGCAGGGTAGCTGGTGGTTAGAGTGGAGGGCGGCAGGGTAGACTAGTGGTTAGAGTGGAGGGTGGCTGCAGGTAGCCTAGTGGTTAGAGTGGAGGGCGGCAGGTAGCCTAGTGGTTAGAGTGGGAGGGGCAGGGTAGACTAGTGGTTAGAGGGGAGGGCGGCAGGGTAGACTAGTGGTTAGAGGGAGGGGCGGCAGGTAGCCTAGTGGTTAGAGGGGAGGGGAGGGCGGCAGGTAGCCTAGTGGTTAGGAGGGGAGGGGCGGCAGGGTAGACTAGTGGTTAGAGGGGAGGGGCGGCAGGTAGACTAGTGGTTAGGGAGGGGAGGGGCGGCAGGTAGACTGAGTGGGTTAGAGGGAGGGCGGCAGGTAGACTAGTGGTTAGAGGGAGGGCGGCAGGTAGACTAGTGGTTAGGAGGGAGGGGGGGGCGCCTAGTGGTTAGAGTGGAGGGCGGCAGGTAGCCTAGTGGTTAGAGGAGGGGGGCGGCAGGTAGCCTAGTGGTTAGGGGAGGGGCGGCAGGGGACTGGGGTTAGAGGGAGGGCGGCAGGTAGACTAGTGGTTAGAGGGGAGGGGCGCAGGGTAGACTAGTGGTTAGAGGGGAGGGGCGTAGGTAGACTAGTGGTTAGAGGGGAGGGGCGGCAGGTAGACTAGTGGTTAGAGGGGGAGGGGCGGGCAGGTAGCCTAGTGGTTAGAGTGGAGGGGCGGCAGGTAGCCTAGTGGTTAGAGGGGAGGGGCGGCAGGTAGCCTAGTGGTTAGAGGGAGGGCGGCAGGTAGCCTGGTGGTTAGAGTGGAGAGAGGGGAAGGCGGCAGAGCTAGTGGTTAGGAGGGAGGGGCGGCAGGTAGCCTAGTGGTTAGAGGGAGGGCGGCAGGTAGCTAGTGGTTAGAGTGGAGGGCGGCAGGTAGCCTGGTGGTTAGGGGAGGGCGGCAGGTAGCCTAGTGGTTAGAGGAGGGGCGGCAGGTAGACTAGTGGTTAGGGAGGCGGCAGGTAGCCTGATGGTTAGAGGGGAGGGCGGCAGGTAGCCTAGTGGTTAGAGGGGAGGGGCGGCAGGTAGCCTAGTGGTTAGAGGGGAGGGGCGGCAGGTAGCCTAGTGGTTAG
>NW_025750741.1:0-15000 GCF_021184085.1 Oncorhynchus gorbuscha | reverse complement strand
ACACACACACACACACACACACACACACACACACACACACACACACACACACACACACCCTGATCTCACACACACACACACACACACACACACACCCTGATCTCACACACACACACACACACACACACACCCTGATCTCACACACACACACATCACACACACACACACCCTGATCTCACACACACACACACACCCTGATCTCACACACACACACACACCCTGATCTCACACACACACACACACCCTGATCTCACACACACACACACACCCTGATCTCATACACACACACACACCCTGATCTCACACACACACACACACCCTGATCTCACACACACACACACCCTGATCTCACACACACACACACACCCTGATCTCACACACACACACGCCCTGATCTCACACACACACACACACACACACACACACACACACACACACACACACACACACACACACACACACACACACACACACACACACACACACACACCCTGATCTCACACACACACACCCTGATCTCACACACACACACCCTGATCTCACACACACACGCCCTGACCTCATGTACACACACACGCCCCCTGATCTCACACACACACACCCTGATCACACACACACACACACACACAACCTGATCTCTCACACACACACACACCCGATCTCTCACACACACACCCTGATCTTCTCACTAATAACACCCTGATCTCACACACACACACACACACCCTCTAATCACACACACACACACACACACCCTGATCTCACACACACACACACCCTGATCTCACACACACAATAAACCTGATCTCTCACACACACACACAACCCTGATCTCTCACACACACACTTGATTTCACACACACACACACCCTGATCTCACACACACACACACACACCCTGATCTCACACACACACACCCTGATCTCACACACACACACACTCACCCTGATCACACACACACACACCCTGATCTCACACACACACACACACCCTGATTCACACACACACGCCCTGATCTCACACACAATCTCTGATCTCACACACACACACATGATCTCACACACATACATTAATTCCAGATTATTATTATTATTATTATTATTATTATTACCCTGATTCATTATTATTATTACACACCCTGATCTCACACACACACACACCCTGATCCCACACACACACACACACCTGATCTTCACACACACACACACCCTGATCTCACACACACACACACCCTGATCTCACACACACACACACACACACCTGATCTCACACACACACGCCTGATCTCTACCACACACACGCCCTGATCTCACACACACACACCCTGATCTCTCACACACACACACACACACACCCTGATCTCACACACACACACACCCTGATCACACACACACACACCCACACACACACACACACACACACACACACACACACACCCTGATCTCACACACACACACACACACACACACACACCCTGATCTGCACACACACACACACACCCTGACACACACACACACCCTGATCTCACACACACACACACACCCTGATCTCACACACACACACACACCCTGATTCACATTACACACACACACCCTGGGATCTCACACACACACACACACCCCTGATCTCACACACACACACACACCGATCTCACACACACACACACACACACCCTGGATCTCACACACACACACCCTGATCTCACACACACACACACCCTGACTCACACACACACACCCTGATCTCACACACACACACACCCTGATCTCACACACACACACACAACCTGATCTCTCACACACACACGCCCTGATCTCTCACACACACACACCCTGATCACACACACACACACACCCTAACACACACACACACATGCACACACACCCTGATCCCACACACACACACACACCCTGATCTCACACACACACACAACCTGATCTCACACACACACACCCTGATTCTACACACACACACGCCTGATCTCACATAACACACGTCTGATCTCACACACACACACCCTCACCCTGATCTCTCTCACACACACACACACACACATGACAACCTGGGATCTCACACACACACACCCCCTGATCTCTCACACACACACCCTGGGATCTCACACACACACACACACCCTAATCTCTCACATACACATACACATTTTATATATATACCCTCTGATCTCACACACACACACACACACATACACCCTGATTTCACACATACACATACACCCTGATTTTTTATATACATACATACACCCTGATCTCACACACACACACACCCTGATCTCACACACACACACACCCTGATCTCACACACACACACACCCTGACACACACACACACCCTGATCACACACACACACACTGCCCTGATTCACACACACACCCTGATCTCACACACACACCCTGATCTCACACACACACACACACCCTGATTCACACACACACACGCCCTGATTCTCACACACACATACACACACCCTGATCTCACACACACACACCCTGATCTCACACACACACACCTGATCTCACACACACACACACACACACACACACACCCTCCTGATCTCACACACACACACCCTGATCTCACACACACACACACACACACCCTGATCTCACACACACACACACCCTGATCTCAATACTACACACACACAACCTGATCTCACACACACACACACAACCTGATCTCACACACACACACACTCTGATCTCTACTCACACACACACACCTGATCTCACACACACACACACACCCACGGACCCTGATCACACACACACACACCCTGATCTCACACACACACACAACCTGACACACACACACACCCTGATCTCACACACACACACAACCTGATCTCACACACACACAACCTGATCTCTGCCACACACACACACCTGATCTCTCACACACACACACACACCCTGATCTCTCTCACACACACACACACACACCCTGATCTCTCACACACACACACACACACCCTGATCTCACATACACACACACCCTGATCTCACACACACACACACACCCTGATCTCTACACACACACACACACCCCTGATCTCACACACACACACACAACCTGATCTCACACACACACACAACCTGATCTCACACACACACACACACACCCTGATTCACACACACACACTGATCTCACACACACACACACACACACATAATTCTGATCTCTACACACACACACACCCTTATCTTACACACACACATAACCTGATCTCACACACACACCCTGATCTCACACACACACACACCCTGATCTCACACATACACACACACACCCTGATTCCTCACACACACACACACACTCCATCTTCACACACACACACACACCCTGATCTCTCACACACACACACACACACCCTGATTCACACACACACACACACCCTGATCTCTCACACACCCTGATCTCTTCACACATGACACACCCTGATTCCCTCACACACACACACACACCCTGATCTCTCACACACACACACACACCCTGATCTCTCACACACCCTGATCTCTCACACACACACACACACCCTGATCTCTCACACACACACACACACCCTGATCTCTCACACACACACACACACACACACCCTGATCTCACACACACACACACACCCTGATCTCTCACACACACACACCCTGATCTCACACACACACACACCCTAATCTCACACACACACACACACACCCTGATCTCACACACACACACACACACACACACACACACACACACACACACACACACACACACACACACACACACACACACACACACACACACACACACCCTGATCACACACACACACACGCCCTGATCTCACACACACACACGCCCTGATCTCACACACACACACGCCCTGATCTCACACACACACACACACACACACACACACACACACACACACACACACACACACACACACACACACACACACACACACACACACACACCACCCTGATCTCACACACACACACACACACACACACCCTGATCTCACACACACACACACACACACACCCTGATCTCACACACACACACACACACACACACCTGATCTCACACACACACACACACCCTGATCTCACACACACACACACACCTGATCTCACACACACACACACACACCTGATCTCTCACACACACACCCTGATCTCTCACACACACACACACCCTGATCTCACACACACACACACACACACCCTGATCTCACACACACACACCCTGATCTCACACACACACACACACCCTGATCTCACACACACACACCCTGATCTCACACACACACACACCCTGATCTCACACACACACGCCCTGATCTCACACACACACACACACCCTGATCTCACACACACACACACCCTGATCTCACACACACACACACCCTGATCTCACACACACACACACACACACCTGATCTCACACACACACACCCTGATCTCACACACACACCCTGATCTCACACACACACACACCCTGATCTCACACACACACACACCCTGATCTCACACACACACACACCCTGATCTCACACACACACACACACCCTGATCTCACTCACACACACACACCCTGATCTCACACACACACACACACCCTGATCTCTCTCACACACACACACACCCTGATCTCACACACACACACACACACCCTGATCTCACACACACACACACCCTGATCTCACACACACACACCCTGATCTCACACACACACACACCCTGATCTCACACACACACACACCCTGATCTCACACACACACACGCCCTGATCTCACACACACACACGCCCTGATCTCACACACACACACACACCCTGATCTCACACACACACACACCCTGATCTCACACACACACACACACCCTGATCTCACACACACACACACACCTGATCTCACACACACACACACCCTGATCTCACACACACACACACCCTGATCTCTCACACACACACACACACCCTGATCTCACACACACACACACACACACACACACACACACACACACCCTGATCTCACACACACACACACCCTGATCTCACACACACACACACCCTGATCTCACACACACACACCCTGATCTCACACACACACACACCCTGATCTCACACACACACACACAACCTGATCTCTCACACACACACACCCTGATCTCTCACACACACACACCTGATCTCACACACACACACACCCTGATCTCACACACACACACACCCTGATCTCACACACACACACACACCTGATCTCTCACACACACACACCTGATCTCACACACACACACCCTGATCTCACACACACACACACCCTGATCTCACACACACACACCCTGATCTCACACACACACACACCCTGATCTCACACACACACACACAACCTGATCTCTCACACACACACACCCTGATCTCTCACACACACACACCCTGATCTCACACACACACACACCCTAATCTCACACACACACACACACACACACACCCTGATCTCACACACACACACACACCCTGATCTCACACACACACACAACCTGATCTCTCACACACACACACACCCTGGATCTCACACACACACACACACCCTGATCTCACACACACACACACACACCCTGATCTCTACACACACACACACACACACCCTGATCTCTCACACACACACACACACACACACACCCCCAGATCTCACACACACACACACCCTGATCTCTCACACACAATAATTCTGATCTCACACAGCACACACACACCCTAATCTCACACACACACACACACACACACACACAACACACCCCTTGATTCACACGTACACACACACACACACACACCCTGATCTCTACATGACACACACAGCACCTTCTGATCTCACACACACACACTCGATCTCACACACACATACAATTCCCTGATCTCACACACACACACACCTCGATCTCACACACACACACCCCTTGATCTCACATACGCCCTGATCTCACACACACGCCCCTGATCTCACACACACACACACCCTGATCCTTGAACACACACACACAGTCTGATTCACACACACACACACCCCCTGATCTCACACACACACACACACACCCTGATCTCACACACACACCCTGATCTCACACACACACACCCTGATCTCACACACACACACACCCTGATCCACACACACACACACACACACACACACACACACACACACACACACACACTCCTGATCTCACACACACACACCCTGATCACACACACACACACACACACCCTGATCTCACACACACACACACCCTGATCTCACACACACACACACAACCTGATCTCACACACACACACAACCTGATCTTCACACAGACACACACCCTGATCTCTCACACACACACACCCTGATCTCACACACACACACACACACACACACACCCTGATTCTACACACACACACACACCCTGATCTCACACACACACACAACCTGATCTCTTCACATACACACACAACCTGATTCACACACACAACCTGATTTCTCACACATACACACAACCTGATCTCTCACACACACACACACCCTGATCTCTCACACACACACACCCTGATCTCTCACACACACACACACCCTGGGATTCTCTCACACACACACACACACCCTGATCTCACACACACACACACCCTGATCTCACACACACACACACACCCTGATCTCACACACACACACACACCCTGATCTCACACACACACACACAACCTGATTCCCCACACACACACAACCTGATCTTCACACACACACCCTGATCTTCACACACCCTGATCTCACACACACACACACACACACCCTGATCTCACACACACACACACCCTGATCTCACACACACAACCTGATTCTCACACACACACACAACCTGATCTCTCACACACACACACATCTGATTCTCACACACACACACACACTTGATCTCTCACACACACACACACACCCTGATCTTCACACACACACACACACACCTGGATCTTCACACACACACACACACACACACCCTGATCTCACACACACACACACTCCTGATCTTCACACACTCTGATCTTCACACACACACACACACCCTGGATCTTCTCGCCACACACACACTTGATCCCTCTCTTCACACACACACACACACCTCATCTCTCACCACACACCCTGATCTCTCACACACACACACACCTGATCTCTCACACACACACACACACACACACACCCTGATCTCACACACACACACACACCTGATTTCACATACACACTTGATCTCACACACACACACACCCTAATCTTTACACACACACATTACACACACACACATTACACACACATTACACACACACACACACACACACCCTGATCTCACACACACACACACACACACACCCTGATCTCACACACACACACACACCCTGATCTCACACACACACACACACACACACACACACACACACACACACACACACACACACACACACACACACACACACACACACACACACACACACACACACACACACACACCCTGATTCACACATTCACACACGCCCTGATCTCACACACACACACGCTTTGATTCTACACACACGCCTCGATCTGCACATACACACACACACACATATTACACACACATTACACACACACACACACACACACACACATTGGCCACACACACCCTGATCTCACACACACACACACACACACACACACCTCTGATCTCGCCACACACACACACACACACACACACCCTGATCTCACACACACACACACACCTCGATCTCTCACACACACACACACCCTGATCTCACACACACACACACACACCCCTGATCTCACACACACACACACACCCTGATCTCACACACACACACACACACACACCCTGATCTCACACACACACCCCTGATCCACACACACACACACACCCTGATCTTCACACACACACGCCCTGATCTCACACACACACACACACACACACACACACACACACACACACACACACACACACACACACACACCCTGATTCACACACACACGCCTCTGATCTCGACACACACACACACCCTGATCTCACACACACACACACACCCTGATCTCACACACACACACACAACCTGATCTCTCACACACACACTCTCACACACACACCCTGATCCTTGACACACACACACTTAATTCACAGCCACACACACACACACACACACACACACACACACACAATTCCTGATTCTACACACACACACACACCCTTGATTCACACACACAACCTGATTCTCACACACACACACCCCTGATTCTCACACACATTACCTTGATCTTCACACACACACACACTTCTGATTTCACACACACACACACACACACTTGATCTCTACATACACACACACACCTGGATCTCACACACACACACGCCCTGATCTCACACACACACACACACACACACCCTGATCTCACACACACACACACACACACTGATCTCACACACACCTTGATCTCCACACACACACACACACACACACACACACACACACATTAATATTATTATATTATTATTATTATTATTATTATTATTACATTATTATTACATATTACCCTGATTATCACTTTGACTTTACATATTATTATCTCACATTATTATTACATTATTATTATTATTATTAATATTATTATTATTACACCACACACACACACACACACACACCCTGATCTCACACACACACCTGATCTCACACACACACACCCTGATCTCACACACACACGACCATCTCTACTGTATGACAGCAGTTGCCTCCATAAATAACAATGTGTGACCTGGAAAGGGTGTGACCATGCTGATCATCCCAATAGGTTTAGCCCCTGCAGCATCTACTGCATGCTGAGCTAGTTCCCCTCCATCTCTCCACTTCTCCCTCCTGTCCTCCACTTCTCTTCTCCTCCTCCACCTCGCCCTCTCCTCCTCGCCCCTCTCCTCCACTCGCCCTTTTCCTCCACCTCGCCCCCTTTCCTCCTTTTTTCTTGCTTTTCCCTCTCCTCCACCTCGCCCCTCTCTTCCACCTCGCCCCTCTTCTCCATTTCGCTTTTCTCCCACCTCGCCCAGGAGCTGAAGCTGAAGGATAGGAGTGTGAGCGTCTGTCACTGATCAGAGATCAGCTGGGAGAGTGAGCTGGAAGAGCTCACTGCCAGTCATTTGAGGTTAGTCTGGTCTAGATTGAGTCTAGTCTAGGTTAGTACTCCCTGGAGCCTGGGATCGAGGCTAGTCTGACGGAGGCAGGAATGAGTCCTGGGTGTGCTCTTGTGATGGTATCAGTACATCTTGACATTGAGAAAGTGTGGCTCCATGGTTGTTTGTAACACACGGTTGTCTTCCTGTCCTCCAGAAGCTCACAAGATGGTGCGGGAAACCAACGTGAAACAAGCCGCAGCAGAGAAGCAGCTGAAGGAGGCTCAGGGCAAGGTTAGTCTGTGATCCCTCCGGGAATTGAACCTAATAACCATGCTGAAGCCAACCAATAGAGCTACACAGTCCTACCTGTACCTGATTAATGCAGGAAAACCTATAAGAATCTGGGGTTGATGAGCCCGCAGCCAAAGTGGTTGCTGGTATCAATATTTACTGCTTTTGGTGCCCTTGAACAAAGTGCACGGTCTGCCCAGGGGACGCCCGCCACGCCTGACCCTGTGGTGTTCCCTGTTGTTATGTGTGTCGGCTTGGGTACACCTATAACCACACTCTGCATTTTGTCTCTTCCCAGATTGATGTCCTTCAGGCGGAGGTGCCAGCCCTGAAGATCATGGTCCTGGAACTCTCCACCCCGTCTTTCTAATCGCTTGTGGCCCACCCTCAGCTCCTCTCCCCCGGGCACCAGGTCCAAGGGGGCCGGCCTCGCCATGGAGAGACACACGCAACAAGAAGCCAGCTGGGCCTTGCCATTGGCCCCTGGTGGGAACTTAGACTCGCACTCCTTGCAGCCAGTCAGAGAGGACAAAGAGGTCAGCTGCTTTCAGACTACGGCCGTGTCCCAAATACCCAGAATTGCGTTCGAAATAGTTAGATTTTTGGGTAATGCTAAAACACATGTGACTTCAGCTATCAGAACACGAAGATCACATTATAAAGACTGGTTTAGAAGCACAAATGTTGCATTGTGGTCTGATTGTGTACAGATCTGGTGGCATTAATGCGGATGAATCCTAAGTCTGGACGCCATTCAGGCTACCGAAAGCAGGTACAGTGGGCCACGTCATTAGCACTTTGGAAGCGGGAGGCACCTTTTTTCATTGTAACGTTAAGAGGAAATGTGTTGCAAGCGTGTAAGGAACATGTTTGCTGGCCTCAAATGCTAACCAGCTAGCTAATATTTAGAAAATAAATGTGGATTTGGTTAGTTATGGTAACCTGTTTGCAATCCCTTTAGCTTTGCTTGCTGGCTAGTTAGCTACAGTAGTTAGCTACAGAGGTTAGCTGGCTAGTTAGCTACAGAGGTTAGCTGGCTAGTTAGCTACAGAGGTTAGCTGGCTAGTTAGCTACAGAGGTTAGCTGGCTAGTTAGCTACAGAGGTTAGCTGGCTAGTTAGCTACAGAGGTTAGCTGGCTAGTTAGCTACAGAGGTTAGCTGGCTAGTTAGCTACAGAGGTTAGCTGGCTAGTTAGCTACAGAGGTTAGCTGGCTAGTTAGCTACAGAGGTTAGCTACAGTAGTTAGCTACAAACTTAGCTGGCTAGTTAGCTACAGTAGTTAGCTACAAAGGTTAGCTACAGTAGTTAGCTACAGTAGTTAGCTACAGTTGTTAGCTACAGTTGTTAGCTACAGTTGTTAGCTACAGTAGTTGGCTACAGTAGTTGGCTACAGTAGTTAGCTACAGTGGTTAGCTACAGTAGTTAGCTACAGTAGTTAGCTACAAAGGTTAGCTACAGTAGTTAGCTACAAAGGTTAGCTACAGTAGTTAGCTACAAAGGTTAGCTACAGTAGTTAGCTACAGAGGTTAGCTGGCTAGTTAGCTACAGAGGTTAGCTGGCTAGTTAGCTACAGAGGTTAGCTGGCTAGTTAGCTACAGAGGTTAGCTGGCTAGTTAGCTACAGAGGTTAGCTGGCTAGTTAGCTACAGAGGTTAGCTACAGTAGTTAGCTACAAACTTAGCTGGCTGGTTAGCTACAGTAGTTAGCTACAGTAGTTAGCTACAGTAGTTAGCTACAAAGGTTAGCTACAGTAGTTAGCTACAGTAGTTAGCTACAAAGGTTAGCTACAGTTGTTAGCTACAGTTGTTAGCTACAGTTGTTAGCTACAGTTGTTAGCTACAGTAGTTAGCTACAGTGGTTAGCTACAGTAGTTAGCTACAGTAGTTAGCTACAAAGGTTAGCTGGCTGGTTAGCTACAGTAATTAGCTACAGAGGTTAGCTGGCTGGTTAGCTACAGTAATTAGCTACAGAGGTTAGCTGGCTGGTTAGCTACAGAGGTTAGCTGGCTGGTTAGCTACAGAGGTTAGCTGGCTGGTTAGCTACAGAGGTTAGCTGGCTGGTTAGCTACAGAGGTTAGCTGGCTGGTTAGCTACAGAGGTTAGCTGGCTGGTTAGCTACAGTAATTAGCTACAGAGGTTAGCTGGCTGGTTAGCTACAGTAGTTAGCTGGCTGGTTAGCTACAGCAATTAGCTACAGTAGTTAGCTGGCTGGTTAGCTACAGAGGTTAGCTACAGTAATTAGCTACAGAGGTTAGCTGGCTGGTTAGCTACAGAGGTTAGCTGGCTGGTTAGCTACAGTAGTTAGCTGGCTGGTTAGCTACAGCAATTAGCTACAGTAGTTAGCTGGCTGGTTAGCTACAGCAATTAGCTACAGTAGTTAGCTGGCTGGTTAGCTACAGAGGTTAGCTACAGTAGTTAGCTGGCTGGTTAGCTACAGAGGTTAGCTACAGTAGTTAGCTGGCTGGTTAGCTACAGAGGTTAGCTACAGAGGTTAGCTGGCTGGTTAGCTACAGTAATTAGCTACAGTAGTTAGCTGGCTGGTTAGCTACAGTAATTAGCTACAGTAGTTAGCTACAGAGATTAGCTACAGTAGTTAGCTGGCTGGTTAGCTACAGTAATTAGCTATTGCCATCAGTTGTGGTATTATCATATTTAGCCTATTCCACAGTTTGTAGAATGCATTCTGTCATTTGAATATAGCGCAGGAAAAGGGGAATCCGGACACAATGTGGACACGGTTACACATTTAAATGTAAACTCAGCAACAAAAACTCGCTGCCGTTGGAATCAAAAGCAGTTGAAACGTGTTCTCTGGAGTGATGAATCACGCTTCACCACCATAGCAGTCCGACGGACAAATATGGGTTAGCCGGATGCCAGGAGAACGCCACCTGCCCCAGTGCATAGTGTCAATTGTAAAGTTTGGTGGAGTAGGATTAATGGTCTGGGGCTGTTTTTCATGGTTTGGGCCCCTTAGTTCCAGTGAAGGGAAATCTTAACGCTACAACAAACAATGACATTCTAGATGATTCTGAGCTTACAACTTTGTGGTAAGTTTGAGGAAGGCCCTTTCCTGTTTCAGCATGACAATTTCCCCCTGTGCACAAAGCAAGGTCCTTGTAGAAATGGTTTGTAGAGATGGGTGTGGAAGAACTTGACTGGCCTGCACAGAGCCCTGACCTCAACCCCATCGAACACCTTTGGGATGAATTGGAACGCCGACTGCGAGCCAGGCCTCATCACCCAACATCAGTGCCCGACCTCACTAATGCTCTTGTTGGTGAATGGAAGCAAGTACCCCTGCAGCAATGTTCCAACATCTAGTGGAAAGCCTTCCCAGAAGAGTGGAGGCTGTTATAGCAGCAATGTTCCAACATCTAGTGGAAAGCCTTCCCAGAAGAGTGGAGGCTGTTATAGGAGCAATGTTCCATCATCTAGTGGAAAGCCTTCCCAGAAGAGTGGAGGCTGTTATAGCAGCAATGTTCCAACATCTAGTGGAAAGCCTTCCCAGAAGAGTGGAGGCTGTTATAGCAGCAATGTACCAACATCTAGTGGAAAGCCTTCCCAGAAGAGTGGAGGCTGTTATAGCAGCAATGTTCCAACATCTAGTGGAAAGCCTTCCCAGAAGAGTGGAGGCTGTTATAGCAGCAATGTTCCAACATCTAGTGGAAAGCCTTCCCAGAAGAGTGGAGGCTGTTATAGCAGCAATGTTCCATCATCTAGTGGAAAGCCTTCCCAGAAGAGTGGAGGCTGTTATAGCAGCAATGTACCAACATCTAGTGGAAAGCCTTCCCAGAAGAGTGGAGGCTGTTATAGCAGCAATGTTCCAACATCTAGTGGAAAGCCTTCCCAGAAGAGTGGAGGCTGTTATAGCAGCAATGTTCCAACATCTAGTGGAAAGCCTTCCCAGAAGAGTGGAGGCTGTTATAGCAGCAATGTTCCATCATCTAGTGGAAAGCCTTCCCAGAAGAGTGGAGGCTGTTATAGCAGCAATGTACCAACATCTAGTGGAAAGCCTTCCCAGAAGAGTGGAGGCTGTTATAGCAGCAATGTTCCATCATCTAGTGGAAAGCCTTCCCAGAAGAGTGGAGGCTGTTATAGCAGCGAAGGGGACCAACTCCATATTAACGGCCATGATTTTGGATCGAGAAGTTGGATGAGCAGGTGTCCACATACTTTTGGTCATTCAGTGTATGTTGTATTGGTAGTGTACAGTATGTCGTTTTGATTAATTAGTGGACACGACAGATTTCAGACACGGCCATACTGTTGTGATGTGTGCATTTTATGTACTTTAGATTATGGCGCACTCACTTTTCAATCTAATCTTGGGTCTGCTTCTGGTTGAACTTTTCAATCAATCGACCTACTGTGACCACTAACAGCGATCTACAGAAATGCACAACAATTCAATGCTTGTTTCTGCACAAACTATTCTACTGCTTCCCACTATAACACTTGTGAATGTATTTCTCTCCTCACTTCCTGCATCCTTCCATCACTCTCTCTCCATTTCTCTCCTCCCTTCCTGCATCCTTCCATCACTCTTCTCATTCTCCCTCTCTCCTTCCCTCCATCCTCCTCTCTCTCTCCCCTTCCCTCCATCCTCCTCTCTCTCTCTCCTTCCCTCCATCCTCCTCTCTCTCTCTCCTTCCCTCATCCTCTCTCTCTCTCCTTCCCTACATCCTCCTCTCTCTCTCTCTCTCTCTCTCCTTCCCTCCATCCTCCTCTCTCTCTCTCCTTCCCTCCATCCTCCTCTCTCTCTCTCCTTCTCTCCACCCTCCTCTCTCTCTCTCTCTCTCTCTCCTTCCCTCCATCCTTTCCTCCACCCCTCCTCTCTCTCCTCCTCCTCCCTCTCCCTCCTCCACCCTCCTCTCTCTCTCTCCTTCCCTCCACCCTCCTCTCTCTCTCTCCTTCCCTCCACCCTCCTCTCTCTCTCTCCTTCCCTCCACCCTCCTTCTCTCTCTCTCCTTCCCTCCACCCTCCTCTCTCTCTCCTTCCCTCCACCCTCCTCTCTCTCTCCTCCTTCCTCCACCCTCTCTCTCTCTCTCCTTCCCTCCACCCTCCTCTCTCTCTCTTCTTCCCTCCACCCTCCTCTCTCTCTCCTTCCCTCCACCCTTCCTCTCTCTCTCCTCCTCCTCCTCCACCCTCCTTCTCTCTCTCCTTCCCTCCACCCTCCTCTCTCTCTCCTTCCTCCACCCTCCTCTCTCTCTCTCCACCTTCCTCTCTCTCTCTCCTTCCCTCCACCCTCCTCTCTCTCTCCTTCCCTCCATCCTCCACTCTCTCTCTCCTTCCCTCCATCCTCCTCTCTCTCTCTCTTCCCTCCATCCTCCTCTCTGTCTCTCCTTCCCTCCATCCTCCTCTCTGTCTCTCCTTCCCTCCATCCTCCTCTCTGTCTCTCCTTCCCTCCATCCTCCTCTCTCGTCTCTCCTTCCCTCCATCCCTCCTCTCTGTCTCTCCTTCCCTCCATCCTCCTCTCTGTCTCTCCTTCCCTCCATCCTCCTCTCTGTCTCTCCTTCCCTCCATCCTCCTCTCTGTCTCTCCT
>NW_025750740.1:0-17917 GCF_021184085.1 Oncorhynchus gorbuscha | reverse complement strand
AACAGACTATGTACTATCACAGGGCAGGCAGACTGTACTATCACAGGGCAAACAGACTATGTACTATCACAGGGCAAACAGACTATGTACTATCACAGGGCAAACAGACTATGTACTATCACAGGGCAGGCAGACTATGTATTATCACAGGGCAGGTGGACTATGTACTATCACAGGGCAAACAGACTATGTACTATCACAGGGCAGGCAGACTATGTACTATCACAGGGCATACAGACTAAGTACTATCACAGGGCAGACTAGTTACTATCGCAGGGCAGACAGACTAAGTACTATCACAGGGCAGACTAGTTACTATCACAGGGCAGGCAGACTAAGTACTATCACAGGGCAGACTAGTTACTATCACAGAGCAGACAGACTATGTACTATCACAGGGCAGGCAGACTAGTTACTATCACAGGGCAGGCAGACTAGTTACTATCACAGGGCAGGCAGACTAGTTACTATCACAGGGCAGGCAGACTAGTTACTATCACAGGGCAGGCAGACTATGTACTATCACAGGGCAGGCAGACTATGTACTATCACAGGGCAAACAGACTGTACTATCACAGGGCAGGCAGACTATGTACTATCACAGGGCAGGCAGACTAAGTACTATCACAGGGCAGACTAGTTACTATCACAGGGCAGGCAGACTGTACTATCACAGGGCAGACAGACTAAGTACTATCACAGGGCAGACTAGTTACTATCACAGGGCAGGCAGACTAGTGACTATCACACAGCAGGCAGACTAGTTAATATCACAGGGCAGGCAGACTAAGTACTATCACAGGGCAGACTAGTTACTATCACACAGCAGGCAGACTAGTTAATATCACAGGGCAGGCAGACTAGTTACTATCACAGGGCAGGCAGACTAGTTAATATCACAGGGCAGGCAGACGAGTTACTATCACAGGGCAGGCAGACTAGTTAATATCACAGGGCAGGCAGACTAGTTAATATCACAGGGCAGGCAGACGAGTTACTATCACAGGGCAAACAGACTATGTACTATCACAGGGCAGGCAGACTGTACTATCACAGGGCAGACAGACTAAGTACTATCACAGGGCAGACTAGTTACTATCACAGGGCAGGCAGACTGTACTATCACAGGGCAGGCAGACTATGTACTATCACAGGGCAGACTAGTTACTATCACAGAGCAGACAGACTGTCCTATCACAGGGCAGGCAGACTATGTATTATCACAGGGCAGGCGGACTATGTACTATCACAGGGCAGGCAGACTATGTACTATCACAGGGCAGGCAGACTATGTACTGTCACAGGGCAGGCAGACTAGTTACTATCACAGGGCAGGCAGACTAGCTACTATCACAGGGCAAACAGACTGTACTATCACAGGGCAGGCAGACTATGTACTATCACAGGGCAGGCAGACTATGTACTATCACAGGGCAGGCAGACTATGTACTATCACAGGGCAGGCAGACTATGTACTATCACAGGGCAGGCAGACTGTACTATCACAGGGCAGACAGACTAAGTACTATCACAGGGCAGACTAGTTACTAACACACGGCAGGCAGACTAGTGACTATCACACAGCAGGCAGACTAGTTAATATCACAGGGCAGGCAGACTAGTTACTATCACAGGGCAGGCAGACTAGTTACTATCACAGGGCAGGCAGACTAGTTAATATCACAGGGCAGGCAGACAAGTTACTATCTACAGGGCAAACAGACTATGTACTACATCACAGGGGCAGGCAGACTATGTACTATCACAGGGCAGGCAGACTGTACTATCACAGGGGCAGACAGACCAAGTACCGTCACAGGGCAGACTGTACTATCACAGGGCAGGCAGACTATGTATTATCACAGGGCAGGTGTGGACTATGTACTATCACAGGGCAACAGACTATGTACTATCACAGGGCAAACAGACTATGTACTAGCACAGGGCAAACAGACTATGTACTATCACAGGGCAGGCAGACTGTACTATCACAGGGCAAACAGACTATGTACTATCACAGGGCAAACAGATCATGTACTATCACAGGGCAAACAGACTATGTACTATCACAGGGCAGGGCAGACTAGCACAGGGCAGGTGGACTATGTACACAGGGCAAACAGACTGTACTATCACAGGGCAGGCAGACTATGTACTATCACAGGGCAGGCAGACTATGTACTATCACAGGGCAGGCAGACTATGTACTATCACAGGGCAGGCAGACTATGTACTATCACAGGCAGGCAGACTATGTACTATCACAGGGGCAGACAGACTCAAGTACTATCACAGGGCAGACTAGTTACTAACACACGGCAGGCAGACTAGTGACTATCACACAGCAGGCAGACTAGTTAATATCACAGGGCAGGCAGACTAGTTACTATCACAGGGCAGGGCAGACTAGTTACTATCACAGGGGCAGGCAGACTAGTTAATATCACAGGGCAGGCAGACAAGCATTATCACAGGGCAAACAGACTATGTACTATCACAGGGCAGGCAGACTCATGTACCATCACAGGGCAGGCAGACTGTACTATCACAGGGGCAGACAGACTAAGTACTGTCACAGGGCAGACTGTACTATCACAGGGCAGGCAGACTATGTATTATCACAGGGCAGGCGGACTATGTACTATCAGGCAAACAGATCTTCATGTACTATCACAGGGCAAACAGACTATGTACTAGCACAGGGCAACAGACTATGTACTATCACAGGGCAGGCAGACTGTACTATCACAGGGCAAACAGACTATGTACTATCACAGGGGCAAACAGACTATGTACTATCACAGGGCAAACAGACTATGTACTATCACAGGGCAGGCAGACTATGTATTATCACAGGGCAGGTGGACTATGTACTATCACAGGGCAAACAGACTATGTACTATCACAGGGCAGGCAGACTATGTACTATCACAGGGACAGGGCAGACTAGTTACTATCGCAGGGCAGACAGACTAAGTACTATCACAGGGCAGACTAGTTACTATCACAGGGCAGGCAGACTAAGTACTATCACAGGGCAGACTAGTTACTATCACAGAGCAGACAGACTATGTACTATCACAGGGCAGGCAGACTAGTTACTATCACAGGGCAGGCAGACTAGTTACTATCACAGGGCAGGCAGACTATGTACTATCACAGGGCAAACAGACTGTACTATCACAGGGCAGGCAGACTATGTACTATCACAGGGCAGGCAGACTATGTACTATCACAGGGCAGGCAGACTAGTTACTATCACAGGGCAAACAGACTAGTTACTATCACAGGGCAAACAGACTATGTACTATCACAGGGCAGGCAGACTAGTTACTATCACAGGGCAGGCAGACTATGTACTATCACAGGGCAGGCAGACTATGTACTATCACAGGGCAGGCAGACTAGTTACTATCACAGAGCAGACAGACTATGTACTATCACAGGGCAGGCAGACTAGTTACTATCACAGGGCAGGCAGACTAGTTACTATCACAGGGCAGGCAGACTGTACTTATCACAGGGGCAAACAGACTGTACTATCACAGGGCAGGCAGACTATGTACTATCACAGGGCAGGCAGACTATGTACTATCACAGGGCAGGCAGACTAGTTACTATCACAGGGCAGGCAGACTAGTTACTATCACAGGGCAGGCAGACTATGTACTATCACAGGGCAGGCAGACTATGTACTATCACAGGGCAAACAGACTGTACTATCACAGGGCAGGCAGACTATGTACTTATCACAGGGCAGGTGACTATGTACTATCACAGGGCAGGCAGACTAGTTACTATCACAGGGCAGGCAGACTAGTTACTATCACAGGGCAGGCGGACTATGTACTATCACATGGCCTCAAATAAAACAGATTAGCAATAATACCATGCCCACATACGCTGCTGGGGCCAATCCAATACGGAGTTATGTTGGCTGTAAATCAGCAGTGTAAATAAATGCTTGGTAATCCTCGGCCAGATGTGTTGAAGACACCAGCTGGTTCATTTGAAAAGCCTTCTGAGGAGCTAGTGGCACCGGGGAGCGTTTTAGCAGCAGAGAGCGTATGGACTCGTGGTAGTCTACATCTATATGGTTAAATAGCGAGTAAACGGCGAGATTGATCGGACCTGGGCAAATGCAGCGTTGTGGAGCACAATAGCCTCTCGCATAAATGGATCCCCTAATAGTCTAACCTTGCTTTCTTTATTATGGCAGCAGAGCAATAACAAAGTAAGTAACCTAGTAGGCATGTTCTGAATAGAGCAGAACGCGTCTTGTTGAATACATGGTGAAACATGGTAACTACGGGCAAATAGATTACAAAATAGCCTCAAAACAAAAACTAAATGCACATTTGTTTCAACGGCATACCTTCATAATTCCAGCCTCCTTCTCCGCGACGTTTTTCCTCGTAGCAGCTATAGGCAACCATATATATATATCCTTTCTGAAGTCTCCAGTCGTATTGATTGGTACCTTGGTACCGCTGCCTGTCCGGTCACTGCAGGCTCTGCTGCTCTGTGATATTAGATAGGTGAAAGCCCGGTTAAAAATCCATTGCACTGCGCAGGCAAATAGATAATGAATGTTGCTGGTAAGATTTGAAAAGAGAGTGTATCTGCGGCGCGACAGTGGTGAAGCGGCTCTACGGCTGGGCTGTAATAGACTAATGGAACTAATAGTGGAACACGGGTCAGAATTACAGTGTATTCACTGCGGTGCTACTTCCAACTGCTCTCTTTCCTCATAGGCGAAGGCAAGGAAACGGCGAAAAGAGGAACGAACGGGGGAATGGGAGGGAGGGGAGCACGGAAGGGGAAGGAACAGGGATTAAAAAGTCAAAGAAAGAGAAGAGACCGCATTCTGACGATTGGCTAATGATAGTGTAGCACGGTGTATTATGGGCTAGAGATAGTGTAGCACGGTGTATTATGAGCTAATGATAGTGTAGCACGGTGTATTATGAGCTAATGATAGTGTAGCACAGTGTATTATGGGCTAGAGATAGTGTAGCACGGTGTATTATGGGCTAATGATAGTGTAGCACGGTGTATTATGGGCTAGAGATAGTGTAGCACGGTGTATTATGGGCTAGAGATAGTGTAGCACGGTGTATTATGGGCTAATGATAGTGTAGCACGGTGTATTATGGGCTAGAGATAGTGTAGCACGGTGTATTATGAGCTAATGATAGTGTAGCACGGTGTATTATGAGCTAATGATAGTGTAGCACGGTGTATTATGGGCTAGAGATAGTGTAGCACGGTGTATTATGGGCTAATGATAGTGTAGCACGGTGTATTATGGGCTAATGATAGTGTAGCACGGTGTATTATGGGCTAATGATAGTGTAGCACGGTGTATTATGGGCTAATGATAGTGTAGCACAGTGTATTATTGACTAGTGATAGTATAGCACTGTGTATTATTGACTAGTGATAGTATAACACCATGTATTATTGACTAGTGATAGTATAACACCATGTATTATTGACTAGTGATAGTATAGCACTGTGTATTATTGACTAGTGATAGTGTAGCACCATGTATTATTGACTAGTGATAGTATAACACCATGTATTATTGACTAGTGATAGTATAACACCATGTATTATTGACTAGTGATAGTATAGCACTGTGTATTATTGACTAGTGATAGTATAACACTGTGTATTATTGACTAGTGATAGTATAACACTGTGTATTATTGACTAGTGATAGTATAACACCATGTATTATTGACTAGTGATAGTATAACACCATGTATTATTGACTAGTGATAGTATAGCACCATGTATTATTGACTAGTGATAGTATAACACCATGTATTATTGACTAGTGATAGTATAGCACCATGTATTATTGACTAGTGATAGTATAACACTGTGTATTATTGACTAGTGATAGTATAGCACCATGTATTATTGACTAGTGATAGTATAGCACCATGTATTATTGACTAGTGATAGTATAACACCATGTATTATTGACTAGTGATAGTATAGCACCATGTATTATTGACTAGTGATAGTATAGCACCATGTATTATTGACTAGTGATAGTATAACACCATGTATTATTGACTAGTGATAGTATAGCACTGTGTATTATTGACTAGTGATAGTATAACACTGTGTATTATTGACTAGTGATAGTATAGCACCATGTATTATTGACTAGTGATAGTATAACACTGTGTATTATTGACTAGTGATAGTATAGCACCATGTATTATTGACTAGTGATAGTATAACACTGTGTATTATTGACTAGTGATAGTATAGCACCATGTATTATTGACTAATGATAGGGTAGCACCGTGTATTATTGACTAGTGATAGGGTAGCACCATGTATTATTGACTAGTGATAGTATAACACTGTGTATTATTGACTAGTGATAGTATAGCACCATGTATTATTGACTAATGATAGGGTAGCACCGTGTATTATTGACTAGCATAGGCAGCACCGTGTAATATGGTTAAAAACACCTTTTTCTGAAAATTGTATTTATGTTATTATGATTAAGAGGAGTATTGTTCTGAATGGCATTGAAGACAGGTGGTACAGAGGCTGACTGATGACTCTGGGCTGTCATGTGGTTGTATGTGTATTAGTCAATACACCTGTAATAGTCAATACACCTGTAGTAGTCAATACACCTGTAGTAGTTAATACACCTGTAGTAGTCTATACACCTGTAGTAGTCAATACACCTGTAGTAGTTAATACACCTATAGTAGTCAATACACCTGTAGTAGTTAATACACCTGTAGTAGTCTATACACCTGTAGTAGTCAATACACCTGTAGTAGTTAATACACCTGTAGTAGTCAATACACCTGTAGTAGTCAATACACCTGTAGTAGTCAACACACCTGTAGTAGTCAATACACATGTAGTAGTCAATACACCTGTAGTAGTATATACACCTGTAGTAGTCAATACACCTGTAGTAGTCAATACACCTGTCGTAGTCAATATACCTGTAGTAGTCTATACACCTGTATTATCAATACACCTGTAGTAGTCAATACACCTGTAGTAGTCAATACTCCTGTAGTAGTCAATACACCTGTAGTAGTCAATACACCTGTAGTAGTCTATACACCTGTAGTAGTCAATACACCTGTAGTAGTTAATACACCTGTAGTAGTCAATACACCTGTAGTAGTTAATACACTGTAGTAGTCTATACACCTGTAGTAGTCAATACACCTGTAGTAGTTAATACACCTGTAGTAGTCACACCTGTAGTAGTCAATACACCTGTAGTAGTCAACACACCTGTAGTAGTCAATACACATGTAGTAGTCAATACACCTGTAGTAGTATATACACCTGTAGTAGTCAATACACCTGTAGTAGTCAATACACCTGTCGTAGTCAATATACCTGTAGTAGTCTATACACCTGTATTAGTCAATACACCTGTAGTAGTCAATACACCTGTAGTAGTCAATACTCCTGTAGTAGTCAATACACCTGTAGTAGTCAATACTCCTGTAGTAGTCAATACACCTGTAGTAGTCAACACACCTGTAGTAGTCAATACACCTGTAGTAGTCAATACACCTGTATTAGTCAATACACCTGTAGTAGTCAATACAACTGTAGTAGTCAATACACCTGTCGTAGTCAATATACCTGTAGTAGTCTATACACCTGTATTAGTCAATACACCTGTAGTAGTCAATACTCCTGTAGTAGTCAATACACCTGTAGTAGTCAATACACCTGTATTAGAATATACACATGTTTTAGTATATACACCTGTATTAGTCAATACACCTGTAGTAGTCAATACACCTGTAGTAGTCAATACACCTGTAGTAGTCAATACACCTGTATTAGAATATACACATGTTTTAGTATATACACCTGTATTAGTCAATACACCTGTAGTAGTCAATACACCTGTAGTAGTCAATACTCCTGTATTAGAATATACACATGTTTTAGTATATACACCTGTATTAGTCAATACACCTGTAGTAGTCTATACACCTGTAGTAGTCAATACTCCTGTATTAGAATATACACATGTTTTAGTATATACACCTGTATTAGTCAATACACATGTTTTAGTATATACACCTGTAGTAGTCAATACACCTGTATTAGTCAATACACCTGTAGTAGTCTATACACCTGTAGTAGTCTATACACCTGTAGTAGTCAATACACCTGTATTAGTCAATACACCTGTAGTAGTCAATACACCTGTAGTAGTCAATACACCTGTAGTAGTCTATACACCTGTAGTAGTCAATACTCCTGTATTAGAACATTTAAATCATTTAGCAGACGCTCTTATCCAGAGCGACTTACAAATTGGTGCATTCACCTTATGACATCCAGTAGAACAGTCACTTTACAATAGTGCATCTAAATCTTAAAGGGGGGTGAGAAGGATTATTATCCTATCCTAGGTATTCCTTTAAAGAGGTGGGGTTTCAGGTGTCTCCGGAAGGTGGTGATTGACTCCGCTGTCCTGGCGTCGTGAGGGAGTTTGTTCCACCATTGGGGGGCCAGAGCAGCGAACAGTTTTGACTGGAATATACACATGTTTTAGTATATACACCTGTATTAGTCAATACACCTGTAGTAGTCAATACACCTGTAGTAGTCAATACACCTGTAGTAGTCTATACACCTGTAGTAGTCTATACACCTGTAGTAGTCTATACACCTGTAGTAGTCAATATACCTGTAGTAGTCTATACTCCTGTATTAGAATAGTAGTATATACACCTGTAGTAGTCAATACACCTGTCGTAGTCAATATACCTGTAGTAGTCTATACACCTGTATTAGTCCTGTACAGTATATCACAGTTTCACACTGTTGAGTTTGTTAAATCATATGTAATAATAACATCTCTCTTCTTCTAATGATCTTTCATTCGGCTATTGGGTGTCCCATTCCCAATCACTAAAGACCAATGACAATCCCTCTGACTACCACACATACTCTCTCTGCAGTAACATCCTTTTACTGCACTAATGGTTGTGTTTCTGCTGACTTCAGCACACTGACACCCACTGTTTACGGTTCCATGTGAAGTCACAGCAAAGATCTTAAAGTGGAAGGGGATAGTCAACTCTCACCATGGAGCCGTCTGCTGCTGCCTGACCTGGAGAGGGCCTGAGGGAATGAGTGGTGTTTTCAGTTAACCTCCTCAGGACCATGAGGACCATGAGAGTGACCCTATGACTCTGATAATAAAGGCAGATTCAGGACACCCCAGGACCAAGAGAGAGTGACCCATGACTCTGATAATAAAGGTGATTCAGGACACCCCAGGGGCCATGAGAGTGACCCTAAGGACTCTTGATAATAAAGGCAGATTCAGGACACCCTAGGGCCATGAGAGTGACCCTATAACTCTGATAATAAAGGCAGATTCAGGACACCCCAGACCATGAGAGGACCTCATAACTCTGATAATAAAGGCAGATTCAGGACACCCCAGGGCCATGAGAGTGACCCTATGACTCTGATAATAAAGGCAGATTCAGACACCCCAGGACCATGTGAGAGAGTGACCCTATGACTCTGATAATAAAGGCAGATTCAAGACACCCCAGGGCCAAGGAGAGGACTCTAAGGACTCTGATAATAAAGGTAGATTCAGGACACCCCCCAGGACCATGAGAGGACCCCATGACTCTGATAATAAAGGCAGATTCAGGACACCCCAGGACCATGAGAGTGACCCTCATAACTCTGATAATAAAGGCAGATTCAGGACACCCCAGGACCATGAGAGTGACCCTATGACTCTGATAATAAAGGCAGATTCGGGACACCCCAGGACCATGAGAGTGGACCCTATAACTCTGATAATAAAGGCAGATTCAGGGACACCCCAGGACCATGAGAGTGACCCTATGACTCTGATAATAAAGGACACCCCAGGACCGTGAGAGTGACCAGATAATAAAGACACCCCAGGGCCATGAGAGTGACCCTATGACTCTGATAATAAAGGCAGATTCAGGACACCCCAGGCCATGAGAGTGACCCTATGACTCTGATAATAAAGGCAGATTCAGGGACACCCCAGGACCATGAGAGTGACCCTATGACTCTGATAATAAAGGCAGATTCAGGACACCCCAGGACCATGAGAGTGACCCTATGACTCTGATAATAAAGGACACCCCAGGGCCATGAGAGTGACCCTATGACTCTGATAATAAAGGCAGATTCAGGACACCCCAGGGCCATGAGAGTGACCCCTATGACTCTGATAATAAAGGACACCCCCAGGACCGTGAGAGTGACCCGCGGACTCTGATAATAAAGGACACCCCAGGGGCCATGAGAGTGACCCTAAGACTCTGATAATAAAGGCAGATTCAGGACACCCTAGACCATGAGAGTGACCCCATGACTCTGATAATAAAAGGCAGATTCAGGACACCCCAGGGCCATGAGAGTGACCCTATGACTCTGATAATAAAGGCAGATTCAGGACACCCTAGGACCATGAGAGATAACTCTGATAATAAAGGCAGATAAAGGACATCATAACCACTACACACACAGGTGTGTGAGACCCTGGTCTAAAGTAGTGCCCTATGTCCCCTAGTGAGAGAGAGAGAGAATATAGAATATGATATTATATATAGAATTTCGAAGCATGATATATATAGAATATAGAGGCATGATATATAAAACATAGAAGCATGATATATATAGAATATAGAGGCATGATATATAAAACATAGAAGCATGATATATATAGAATATAGAGGCATGATATATAAAACATAGAAGCATGATATATAGAATGTAGTAGCATGACCACAGAATCAATACACATATGGATCTGCATTAGCGTAAACATCAAAATTCCCAATGCAAAGTTACACCTCACATTTATATTTTTGAGTTATTACATAAAACTGATTAGAATTCAGAAGAATGCCAAAGTTATGTCGGGGAAAAATCCAGGGGGTGATGTAATATATAGGACCTGGCAAGCCAGTCTATTCCCTGATCATGTAAGCACCAACACTAATAACTTTAAATGTGTAACTTCAAATTCAACCAAATTGTTTGCACTCATCACAACTGGTTTCATCAATCAACTTGCAAGGTTGTTAGCCCTACCATCCTGCTAATGTTAGCCCTACCATCCTGCTAATGTTAGCTCTACCATCCTGCTAATGTTAGCTCTACCATCCTGCTAATGTTAGCTCTACCATCCTGCTAATGTTAGCCCTACCATCCTGCTAATGTTAGCTCTACCATCCTGCTAATGTTAGCTCTACCATCCTGCTAATGTTAGCCCTACCATCCTGCTAATGTTAGCTCTACCATCCTGCTAATGTTAGCCCTACCATCCTGCTAATGTTAGCTCTACCATCCTGCTAATGTTAGCCCTACCATCCTAACAATGTTGGCTCTGCCATCCTGCTAATGTTAGCTCTACCATCCTGCTACTGTTAGCCCTACCATCCTGCTAATGTTAGCCCCTGCTAATGTTAGCACCATCCTGCTAATGTTAATCCTGCTGATGTGGCTCTACCATCCTGCTAATGTTAGCTCTACCATCCTGCCAATGTTGGCTCTACCATCCTTCTAATGTTAGCTCTGCCATCCTGCTAATGTTAGCTCTCCTGCCAATGTTAGCCATCCTGCTAATGTTAGCCCTACCATCCTGCTAATGTTAGCCACTTACCATCCTGCTAATGTTAGCTCTACCATCCTGCTAATGTTAGCCTCTACCATCCTGCTAATGTTAGCTCTACCGTCGCTGCTAATGTTAGCCCTACCATCCTGCTGATGTTAGCCCAATCCTGCCTCTTACCATCCTGCTAATGTTAGCCCTACCATCCTGCTAATGTTAGCTCTACCATCCTGCCAATGTTAGCCCTACCATCCTGCTAATGTTAGCCCTCATCCTGTTAGCTCTACCATCCTGCTAATGTTAGCTCTACCATCCTGCTAATGTTAGCTCCATCCTGCTAATGTTAGCCCTACCATCCTGCTAATGTTAGCCCTACCATCCTGCTAATGTTAGCTCTACCATCCTGCTAATGTTAGCCCTACCATCCTGCTAATGTTAGCTCTACCTCCTACCATCCTTAGCCCTACCATCCTGCCAATGTTAGCTCTACCATCCTGCTAATGTTAGCCCTACTCCTGCTAACTGTTAGCTTCTACCATCCCCCTTAGCCCTCCATCCTGCTAATGTTAGCTCTACCATCCTGCTAATATTAGCTCTACCATCCTGCTAATGTTAGCTCTACCATCCTGCTAACGTTAGCCCTACTACCCTGCTAACGTTAACCCTACTACCCTGCTAATGTTAGCCCTACCATCCTGCTAACGTTACATCCCCTGCTAATGTTAGCTCTACCATCCTGCTAACGTTTGCTCTACCATCCTGCTAACGTTAACCCTACCATCCTGCTAATGTTAGCCCTACCATCCTGCTAACGTTACCCCTACTACCCTGCTAATGTTAGCCCTACCATACTGCTAATGTTAGCCCTAAAACCCTGCTAATGTTAGCCCTACTACCCTGCTAATGTTAGCCCTACCATCCTGCTAACGTTACCCCTACTACCCTGCTAATGTTAGCCCTACCATCCTGCTAACGTTTGCTCTACCATCCTGCTAACGTTAACCCTACCATCCTGCTAATGTTAGCCCTACCATCCTGTGTTGGCCCCTACTACCCCGCTAATGTTAGCTCTACCTATCCTGCTAATGTTAGCTCTACCATCCTGCTAATGTTAGCCCTCTACCCTTAACTGATCCTACCATCCTGCTAACGTTAGCCCTACCATCCTGCTAATGTTAGCCCTACCATCCTGCTAACGTTACCCCTACTACCCTGCTAATGTTAGCCCTACCATACTGCTAATGTTAGCCCTAAAACCCTGCTAATGTTAGCCCTAAAACCCTGCTAATGTTAGCTCTACTACCCTGCTAACGTTAGTCCTACTACCCTGCTGATGTTAGCCCTACCATACTGCTAACGCTAGCCCTACCATCCTGCTAATGTTAGCCCTGCTAACGTTAGCATCCCCTGCTAACGTTAGCCCTACCATCCTGCTAACGTTAGCCCTACCATCCTGCTAACATTAACCCTAATACCCTGCTAATGTTAGCCCTACTACCCTGCTAATGTTAGCCCTACCATCCTGCTAACGTTAGAACTCGTGACACAGCCAGTTGTTATCAACACCTAGCTTACGGTTACATTAAAGTAAACCAACATACATGACGCCATCTAACCAGTTGTCAAAGAATATTGGCTATATTATTGAAAGTTTCCCAGTGTTGCAGGACAATGTGGACCGCGCGACTTTCAATGAAGCAACTGCTAGCTTGCGGAGGACTACAGGGAGCGAAGTGGCTACTCTTAGTAAGCAAGTAGCAACCTACACAAACTACCGGGAATCCACACCCACTTACATTTTTTATTTTTCTTTCACCAGATTCCGCCTGGTCTGATGGAAGTGTTGCTGCCGCGTCGGCTCTCCACAGAGTTTCATCCCTGAAGGGGTCTCCCATTCCCTGGAGGATGGAGCTGTTCTCGGCCCAACCAACCAGCCATGGAGATACCTCACTCGCCATGGAGTTTTAAGAAAGCGTCCTCTGGCAACGGAACCCAGCATGGAGATGTTGGAGGCCGACCTGACACAGACCAGAAACGTCTTTCACCCTGGAACCAGAGGTTCCGGCGCCTTCTTCCTCGGGGGGCTTCCCATTCATCCTCTGTTCTGACCTCTCCGCTACTCTACCTCGGTCTAGATCCTCAGAGCTCCCACCCTCATCAAACCCACATTGCATAGTGCAAAAATACATCAGAGTTCAGCGACCTTGCTTTAAATTAACAAAGTTAACCATTTTCACTGTAGTGTTCAAAACGTCTTTCCAGCTGCCAGGCATTCCCTTGGCAGCAAGAGCCTCTAGGTGGATGCTGCAGTGTACCCAAGAGCCTCTCGGTGGATGCTGCAGTGTACCCAAGAGCCTCTAGGTGGATGCTGCAGTGTACCCAAGAGCCTCTGGGTGGATGCTGCAGTGTACCCAAGAGCCTCTCGGTGGATGCTGCAGTGTACCCAAGAGCCTCTAGGTGGATGCTGCAGTGTACCCAAGAGCCTCTAGGTGGATGCTGCAGTGTACCCAAGAGCCTCTAGGTGGATGCTGCAGTGTACCCAAGAGCCTCTAGGTGGATGCTGCAGTGTACCCAAGAGCCTCTAGGTGGATGCTGCAGTGTACCCAAGAGCCTCTAGGTGGATGCTGCAGTGTACCCAAGAGCCTCTCGGTGGATGCTGCAGTGTACCCAAGAGCCTCTCGGTGGATGCTGCAGTGTACCCAAGAGCCTCTAGGTGGATGCTGCAGTGTACCCAAGAGCCTCTCGGTGGATGCTGCAGTGTACCCAAGAGCCTCTAGGTGGATGCTGCAGTGTACCCAAGAGCCTCTAGGTGGATGCTGCAGTGTACCCAAGAGCCTCTAGGTGGATGCTGCAGTGTACCCAAGAGCCTCTAGGTGGATGCTGCAGTGTACCCAAGAGCCTCTGGGTGGCTGCTGCAGTGTACCCAAGAGCCTCTAGGTGGATGCTGCAGTGTACCCAAGAGCCTCTAGGTGGATGCTGCAGTGTACCCAAGAGCCTCTAGGTGGATGCTGCAGTGTACCCAAGAGCCTCTAGGTGGATGCTGCAGTGTACCCAAGAGCCTCTAGGTGGATGCTGCAGTGTACCCAAGAGCCTCTAGGTGGATGCTGCAGTGTACCCAAGAGCCTCTCGGTGAATGCTGCAGTGTACCCAAGAGCCTCTCGGTGGATGCTGCAGTGTACCCAAGAGCCTCTAGGTGGATGCTGCAGTGTACCCAAGAGCCTCTCGGTGGATGCTGCAGTGTACCCAAGAGCCTCTAGGTGGATGCTGCAGTGTACCCAAGAGCCTCTCGGTGGATGCTGCAGTGTACCCAAGAGCCTCTAGGTGGATGCTGCAGTGTACCCAAGAGCCTCTCGGTGGATGCTGCAGTGTACCCAAGAGCCTCTAGGTGGATGCTGCAGTGTACCCAAGAGCCTCTCGGTGGATGCTGCAGTGTACCCAAGAGCCTCTAGGTGGATGCTGCAGTGTACCCAAGAGCCTCTAGGTGGATGCTGCAGTGTACCCAAGAGCCTCTAGGTGGATGCTGCAGTGTACCCAAGAGCCTCTAGGTGGATGCTGCAGTGTACCCAAGAGCCTCTAGGTGGATGCTGCAGTGTACCCAAGAGCCTCTAGGTGGATGCTGCAGTGTACCCAAGAGCCTCTAGGTGGATGCTGCAGTGTACCCAAGAGCCTCTAGGTGGATGCTGCAGTGTACCCAAGAGCCTCTAGGTGGATGCTGCAGTGTACCCAAGAGCCTCTAGGTGGATGCTGCAGTGTACCCAAGAGCCTCTAGGTGGATGCTGCAGTGTACCCAAGAGCCTCTAGGTGGATGCTGCAGTGTACCCAAGAGCCTCTCGGTGGATGCTGCAGTGTACCCAAGAGCCTCTAGGTGGATGCTGCAGTGTACCCAAGAGCCTCTCGGTGGATGCTGCAGTGTACCCAAGAGCCTCTCGGTGGATGCTGCAGTGTACCCAAGAGCCTCTCGGTGGATGCTGTAGTGTACCCAAGAGCCTCTCGGTGGATGCTGTAGTGTACCCAAGAGCCTCTAGGTGGATGCTGCAGTGTACCCAAGAGCCTCTGGGTGGATGCTGCAGTGTACCCAAGAGCCTCTGGGTGGATGCTGCAGTGTACCCAAGAGCCTCTGGGTGGATGCTGCAGTGTACCCAAGAGCCTCTAGGTGGATGCTGCAGTGTACCCAAGAGCCTCTAGGTGGATGCTGCAGTGTACCCAAGAGCCTCTGGGTGGATGCTGCAGTGTACCTAAGAGCCTCTAGGTGGATGCTGCAGTGTACCCAAGAGCCTCTCGGTGGATGCTGCAGTGTACCCAAGAGCCTCTAGGTGGATGCTGCAGTGTACCCAAGAGCCTCTAGGTGGATGCTGCAGTGTACCCAAGAGCCTCTCGGTGGATGCTGCAGTGTACCCAAGAGCCTCTGGGTGGATGCTGCAGTGTACCCAAGAGCCTCTGGGTGGATGCTGCAGTGTACCCAAGAGCCTCTGGGTGGATGCTGCAGTGTACCCAAGTGGTGTCGGGAGCAACTGCTTGCACGTACGTTACCACTCCACTATGTCTCCCTGTCATGGCTTTTGCGCCATCAGTACAGATACCAACATGAGCAGCAGCTACGCTTGGCTACATACGGACCGTTAGTGGAATTCCCGTGAGAGAGTAACAGGTTCATGTGATTGGATGAGTAACAGGTTCATGTGATTGGATGAGTAACAGGTTCATGTGATTGGATGAGTAACAGGTTCATGTGATTGGATGAGTAACAGGTTCATGTGATTGGATGAGTAACAGGTTCATGTGATTGGATGAGTAACAGGTTCATGTGATTGGATGAGTAACAGGTTCATGTGATTGGATGAGTAACAGGTTCATGTGATTGGATGAGTAACAGGTTCATGTGATTGGATGAGTAACAGGTTCATGTGATTGGATGAGTAACAGGTTCATGTGATTGGATGAGTAACAGGTTCATGTGATTGGATGAGTAACAGGTTCATGTGATTGGATGAGTAACAGGTTCATGTGATTGGATGAGTAACAGGTTCATGTGATTGGATGAGTAACAGGTTCATGTGATTGGATGAGTAACAGGTTCATGTGATTGGATGAGTAACAGGTTCATGTGATTGGATGAGTAACAGGTTCATGTGATTGGATGAGTAACAGGTTCATGTGATTGGATGAGTAACAGGTTCATGTGATTGGATGAGTAACAGGTTCATGTGATTGGATGAGTAACAGGTTCATGTGATTGGATGAGTAACAGGTTCATGTGATTGGATGAGTAACAGGTTAATGTGATTGGATGTTAATTATTTGACTAGGCTTCCTGTATTTGACATTGTGTTGTTATTCCGCAGAACACTGGATGGTTTTATTTTAGGCAGTGGAACGAAGCTACTCAGGCGAGAAGAGAAAAGAAAAATTCCCAATTGTATAGCCCCGTTGAAAAATATAATTGGACTGTTTGAAAATGTGAATCACATGTTTTTGTTTGGCGTACCCTCGACGGCATTGTGCGTACCCCAGTTTGGGAATACCTGCTCTACAGGAACGACGGAGTCCATCCAAATCAGCTTGGCTCCTGGACTCCTGTCCACACATTTCAAGACTTCATTAAAACAATGACCCAAGACCAGCTCCGCTAATCCCTACCATTGTGACAATGAGCCGTCATGATCCTAGGAGCGTTGGCAAACACAATGTAAGTAACTTAATGTATGTACCCCTAATTGCACCGAAAACATCTGTTTATCCTACAGCTATTGTAAGCAGTAATCATGTTTCTACCTTCTTAACAACACTATCAACAAGGCAGGTCCTACAGGCCCTAGTTTCTACCTTCTTAACAACACTATCAACAAGGCAGGTCCTAGTTTCTACCTTCTTAACAACACTATCAACAAGGCAGATCCTACAGGCCCTAGTTTCTACCTTCTTAACAACACTATCAACAAGGCAGGTCCTACAGGCCCTAGTTTCTACCTTCTTAACAACACTATCAACAAGGCAGGTCCTACAGGCCCTAGTTTCTACCTTCTTAACAACACTATCAACAAGGCAGGTCCTTACAGGACTTGTCGCCCCCTGGACTGTTTGCAGTTATAGGTAACCAGATCGTGACTGGTTATAGTTATAGGTAACCAGATCGTGACTGGTTACAGTTATAGGTAACCAGATCGTGACTGGTTATAGTTATAGGTAACCAGATCGTGACTGGTTACAGTTATAGGTAACCAGATCGTGACTGGTTACAGTTATAGGTAACCAGATCGTGACTGGTTATAG
>NW_025750739.1:0-17921 GCF_021184085.1 Oncorhynchus gorbuscha | reverse complement strand
GCTACTGTTCTCCATCATTCTATCAGCAGACAGACTGATGTGGAGCTACTGTTCTCCATCATTCTATCAGCAGACAGACTGATGTGGAGCTACTGTTCTCCATCATTCTATCAGCAGACAGACTGATGTGGAGCTACTGTTCTCCATCATTCTATCAGCAGACAGCACTCTGATGTGGAGCTACTGTTCTCCATCATTCTATCAGCAGACAGCACTCTGATGTGGAGCTACTGTTCTCCATCATTCTATCAGCAGACAGACTGATGTGGAGCTACTGTTCTCCATCATTCTATCAGCAGACAGCACTCTGATGTGGAGCTACTGTTCTCCATCATTCTATCAGCAGACAGCTCTCTGATGTGGAGCTACTGTTCTCCATCATTCTATCAGCAGACAGACTGATGTGGAGCTACTGTTCTCCATCATTCTATCAGCAGACAGACTGATGTGGAGCTACTGTTCTCCATCATTCTATCAGCAGACACTTTCTGATGTGGAGCTACTGTTCTCCATCATTCTATCAGCAGACAGACTGATGTGGAGCTACTGTTCTCCATCATTCTATCAGCAGACAGATTTGTTATTGGAGCTACTGTTCTCCATCATTCTATCAACCAGACAACACTCTGATGTGGAGCTACTGTTCTCCATCATTCTATCAGCAGACAGCTCTCTGATGTGAACTACTTGTTCTCCATCATTCTAACAGCAGACAGACAGCACTCTGACTGATGTGGGAGCTACTGTTCTCCATCATTCTATCAGCAGACAGCTCTCTGATGTGGAGCTACTGTTCTCCATCATTCTATCAGCAGACAGACTGATGTGGAGCTACTGTTCTCCATCATTCTATCAGCAGACTGGATGTGGAGCTACTGTTCTCCATCATTCTATCAGCAGACAAGACTGATGTGGAGCTACTGTTCTCCATCATTCTATCAGCAGACAGACTGATGATGGGAGCTACTGTTCTCCATCATTCTATCAGCAGACAGACTGATGTGGAGCTACTCTCCATCATTCTATCAGCAGACTGACTGATGTGGAGCTACTGTTCTCCATCATTCTATCAGCAGACAGCACTCTGACTGATGTGGAGCTACTGTTCTCCATCATTCTATCAGCAGACAGCTCTCTGATGTGGAGCTACTGTTCTCCATCATTCTATCAGCAGACAGCTCTCTGATGTGGGAGCTACTGTTCTCCATCATTCTATCAGCAGACAGCTCTCTGATGTGGAGCTACTGTACTCCATCATTCTATCAGCAGACAGCTCTCTGATGTGGAGCTACTGTTCTCCATCATTCTATCAGCAGACAGCACTACTGACGTGGATGTCGATTAAGGCAGCCACCCCCGCACCTCTCTGATTCAGAGGTTGGCTTAAAATACAGAAGACACATTTTCAGTTGAATACATTCAGTTGTCCCACTGACCAGGTATCCCCTTTTCCAACTGACCAGGTATCCCCCTTTCCAACTGACTAGGTATCCCCCTTTCAATTGACTAGGGTATCCCCCCTTTCCAACTGACTAGGTATCCCCCTTCCCTTTCCAACTGGACAAGTATCCCCTTTCCAACTGACTGGGTATCCCCTTTTCCAACTGTCCCTTTCCCAACTGACTAAGTATCCCCCCTATCCTTCAACTGACTGGGGTATCCCCCCTTTTTCCAACTGACCAGGTATCCCCCTTTTCCAACTGACCAGGTATCCCCCCAACTTTACCTCCAACTGACCACAGGTATCCCCCTTTTTCCAACTGACCAGAGTATCCCCCTTTCCAACTGACCAGGTATCCCCCCTTTCCAACTGACCAGGTATCCCCCTTTCCAACTGACTAGGTATCCCCCTTTTCCAACTGACTAGGTATCTCCCTTTCCAACTGACCAGGTATCCCCCTTTAGAACCCTGGACTATCCCCCTTTCAACTGACTAGGTATCCCCCTTTCCAACTGACTAGGTATCCCCTTTTCCAGCTGACTAGGTATCCCCCCTTTCCAACTGACTAGGGATCCCCTTTCCAACTGACTAGGTATCCCCCTTTCCAACTGACCAGGTATCCCCTTTTCCAACTGACCAGGTATCCCCCCAGCTGACTTTCCAACTGACTAGGTATCCCCCTTTCCAACTGATATGCATCCCCCCTTTCCAACTGACTAGGTATCCCCCCTTTTCCAACTGACTAGGTATCCCCCTTTCCAACTGACCAGGTATCCCCCCTTTCCAACTGACCAGGTATCCCCCTTTCCAACTGACTTTCCAACTGACTAGGTATCTAGGATCCCTGATGAGGTATCCCCCTTTTCCCAACTGACCCCCTTTTCAGGTATCCCCCTTTTCCAACTGACCAGGTATCCCCCTTTTCCAACTGACCAGGTATCCCCCTTTCCAACTGACCAGGTATCCCCCTTTCCAACTGACCATGTATCCCCCCTTTGCCCCTTTTCCCAACTGACTAGGTATGCCCCTTTTCCAACTGACCAGGTATCCCCCTTTCCAACTGACTAGGTATCCCCTTTTCCAACTGACTAGGTATCCCCTTTCCAACTGACTAGGTATCCCCCTTTCCAACTGAATAGGTATCCCCTTTCCAACCCTAGGTATCCCCCGCTTTCCAACTGACTAGGTATCCCCCTTTTCCAACTGACCAGGTCCCTTTTCCATCCCCCCTTTTCCAACTGACTAGGTATCCCCCTTTTCCAACTGACTTGGCATCCCCCTTTTCCAACTGACTTAGCATCCCCCTTTCCCAACCGACCAGGTATCCCCTTTTCCCAACTGACCAGGTATCCCCTTTTCCCAACTGACCAGGTATGCCCCTTTTCCAACTGACCATGTATCCCCCTTTCCAACTGACTAGGTATCCCCCTTTTCCAACTGACTAGGTATCCCCCCCTTCCAACTGACTAGGTATCCCCTTTTCCAACTGCAGGTATCCCCCTTTCCTACTGACCAGGTATCCCCCCTTTCCAACTGACCATGTATCCCCCTTTTCCAACTGACTAGGTACCCCCTTTCCAACTGACCAGGTATCCCCTTTCCAACTGACTAGGTATCCCCCTTCCAACTTGACTAGGTATCCCCCTTTTCCAACTGAGTAGGTATCCCCTTTTTCAACTGACTAGGTATCCCCCTTTTCCAACTGAATAGGTATCCCCCTTTCCAACTGAGTAGAGTATCCCCCTTTTCCAACTGACCAGGTATCCCCCTTTTCCAACTGACTAGGTATCCCCCTTTCCAACTGACTGGCATCCCCTTTCCCAACCGACCAGGTATCCCCCTTTTCCCAACTGACCAGGTATGTCCCTTTTCCAACTTTTCCCCTTTCCAACTGACTAGGTATCCCCCCTTTTCCAACTGACTAGGTATCCCCCTTTTTCCAACTGACTAGGTATCCCCCCCTTTCCAAACTTTTCCTACTGAGGACCATGTATCCCCCTTCCAACTGACCATGTATCCCCCTTTTCCAACTGACTAGGTACTAACTGACCAGGTATCCCCCTTTTCCAACTGACTAGGTATCCCCCTTTCCAACTGACTAGGTATCCCCCCTTTTCCAACTGAGTAGGTATCCCCCTTTCCAACTGACTAGGTATCCCCCTTTTCCAACTGAATAGGTATCCCCGTTTTCCAACTGAGTAGGTATCCCCCTTTTCCAACTGAATAGGTACCCCCTTTCCTTCAACTGACTAGGTACCCCCTTTCCCTTTCCAACTGACTAGGTACCCCCTTTTCCAACTGACTAGGTGTCCCCCTTTTCCCACCTTTTATTTCCAAACACTCCGCTATAAGTTATATACGGTATTTCGCCCAGCGACAGTCTCATCGCTGCTCTTCTATATGTCCCGCTCTCCTGCGTGTTGGTTTATATTAAGGGAATGTGGAAGGTAACTAACTCTACTCTACCATGAACATGAAATGCTACTGGAAATATTTATAACCACCAAAATAAGTTTTTGATAAAAAACATTTTTACTCAGTCTTTTTCCATGAGTAATTAATGTTTCTATTCATTGAAGAAAAAGTTAACCAGTAGAATGTCGAAGGAGGAAACCCTCCCGTGGATCATATCTGGGTGTCAGATGGTGGGATCAAACAGCCTGGTCTCTCAGAGGTCCTCATTAGAGCCGACCCAGTTTACACCCTGGAAGAGTTTGTGAACTGGAGTTGCCATCAGAAGACATTTAGTCAGAACACGCATGTCACCCTTTTAGATAAAATAAGGAGTGTGTTTTAATGAAACGCCACTCAGACAGAACAACATGGTAGCAGGACGACAGTATAATCGCTGTTCACCTTTAAACATGACCACTTCAATGATTGGTGTGACAGCCTTCTGTCCCCAGTCCACCTGACTGTGCTGCTGCTCCAGTTTCAACTGTTCTGCCTTGTTATTATTCGACCATGCTGGTCATTTATGAACATTTGAACATCTTGGCCATGTTCTGTTATAATCTCCACCCGGCACAGCCAGAAGAGGACTGGCCACCCCACGTAGCCTGGTTCCTCTCTAGGTTTCTTCCTAGATTTTGGCCTTTCTAGGGAGTTTTTCCAAGCCACCGTGCTTCTACACCTGCATTGCTTGCAGTTTGGGGTTTTAGGCTGGGTTTCTGTACAGCACTTTGAGATATCAGCTGATGTACGAAGGGCTATATAAATAAATTTGATTTGATTTGATTTTGTTTTACCACACTGTAGTTTTGGACTAAATTGGGTCAGTCCTGGTCTATAGGTAACCATTGGGTAAGTCTATAGGTAACCATTGGGTCAGTCCTAGTCTATAGGTAACTATTGGGTCAGTCTATAGGTAACCATTGGGTCAGTCTATAGGTAACCATTGGGTCAGTCTGTAGGTAACCATTGGGTCAGTCCTAGTCTATAGGTAACCATTGGGTCAGTCTATAGGTAACCATTGGATCAGTCCTAGTCTATAGGTAACCATTGGGTCAGTCCTAGTCTATAGGTAACCATTGGGTCAGTCTATATGTAACCATTGGGTCAGTCCTAGTCTATAGGGAACCATTGGGTCAGTCCTAGTCTATAGGGAACCATTGGGTCAGTCCTGGTCTATAGGTAAACATTGGGTCAGTCCTAGTCTATAGGTAACCATTGGGTCAGTCTATAGGTAACCATTGGGTCAGTCTATAGGTAACCATTGGGTCAGTCCTAGTCTATAGGTAACCATTGGGTCAGTCCTAGTCTATAGGGAACCATTGGGTCAGTCCTAGTCTATAGGGAACCATTGGGTCAGTCTATAGGGAACCATTGGGTCAGTCTATAGGTAACCATTGGGTCAGTCTATAGGTAACCATTGGGTCAGTCTATAGGTAACCATTGGATCAGTCCTAGTCTATAGGGAACCATTGGGTCAGTCCTGGTCTATAGGTAAACATTGGGTCAGTCCTAGTCTATAGGTAACCATTGGGTCAGTCTATAGGTAACCATTGGGTCAGTCTATAGGTAACCATTGGGTCAGTCCTAGTCTATAGGTAACCATTGGGTCAGTCCTAGTCTATAGGGAACCATTGGGTCAGTCCTAGTCTATAGGGAACCATTGGGTCAGTCTATAGCACATATGTCAGAGTCAAGGCCCGCGGGCCACATCCGGCCCGCGAGGAAGGTTTTTTACGGCCCCTGGGATGATCTTGATTTATTATTAGAACCGGCCCGCAGACCGCAGCAAGCCGGCAGCCCGCAGATCTTTTACACGCACCAATACTACATTTCCCACAATGCAACGGTGACGCACCGAGCAGTAGGCTGCTTCATTTCAATATTTATTGGCACAGCAGTTGTCAGCATCACAGTAAAATTAACTTTCAGATACCCATCAAAAATGGCAAAACGGAAGGTGGACACTGAGAACCGGGGTTTCAAACAAGGTGGGAGTCGGAGTATTTGTTCACGGAGGTAGCTGGAAAACCTGTGTGTCTTCTGTGTGGAGAAAGTGTGGCGGTACTGAAAGAGTATAATCTGAGACGACATTATGAAACGAAACACGCGGACAAAAACAAGAATATGGACATGGAACAAAGGCTACAAAAGGCAGAGGAATTAAAACGAGGCCTCAAATCTCGACAGGCTCTGTTCAAAAAAAGCCAAATCACAAGGCCAGGCTGCTGTCAAGGCCAGTTTTATTTTGGCAGAAGAGATCGCTAAATCAGCCCGGCCATTTACGGAGGGGATTTCATCAAAAACTGCATGATTAAAGTTTGTGACGAAGTTTGCCCAGAAAAAAGGCAACTCTTTTTAAATGTGAGTCTGAGCAGAAACACCATTGCCGAGAGAGTAGACCAGTTGTCCATCAATCTAAAAGAGCAGCTTGTGAAAAAGGGAAAAGATTTCATTGCATATTCCTTGGCTGTGGATGAGAGCACCGACATTTCTGACATTGCCCAGTTGTCAATTTTTCATCCGCGGAGTGGACTCCAGCCTAAGCGTGACAGAGGAGTTTTTGGCTTTACGTCCTATGCATGGCACAACTACGGGGCATGATTTGTATGAAGAGGTGTCAAGATGTGTAAATGAGATGGAGCTGCCTTGGGAAAAACTCGTGGGTTTGACAACCGACGGAGCACCTGCGATGTGTGGACACAGGAGCGGACTGGTGAAGAAGATACGGGAAAAGATGCAAGAGGAAAACGCGACAGGTGAGCTGACAGCTTATCATTGTATCATACACCAGGAAGCGTTGTGCGGTAAAGCCTTGAAAATGGAGCATGTAATGAGCATCATCACGCACAGTTAACTTTATCAGAGCCAAGGTTTGAATCACCGCCAGTTCAAGGCATTTCTGACTGAGTTAGAAACGGAGCATGGTGATTTGCCTTATCACACAGAGGTGCGATGGCTAAGCCAGGGAAAGGTGCTTCAAAGATGTTTCGAGCTTCGTGAGGAGATTTGTCTGTTCTTGGACAGCAAAGGGAAAGACACAACACAACTCCGAGACGAAATGTTTCTGTGTGAAATGGCTTTTCTGTGACATTACGAGTCATCTGAATGCAATGAACTTGCAGCTGCAGGGTCGGGATCGTGTCATCTCTGATATGTACAGTACAGTGAAGGCATTTAAAACCAAACTGACTCTGTGGGAGACGCAGATGCGGAAAGAAAATTTGAGCCACTTTCCCAGCTGCCAGACCATGAAAGAGAAGCTCTCTACCAGTGCGTTCCCGAGCGCACAGTTGGCTGATAAAATAGGTATGCTTGCCGCTGACTTTCGACGCCGATTTGCTGACTTTGAAGCACAAAAAAGCAGGTTGGAACTGCTCGGTAACCCATTTGCTGTTGACGTGGAAAGCTCACCACCAAACCTCCAAATGGAGTTGATTGACCTCCAATGCAATGATGCACTGAGGGCAAAATATGCGGCAGTGGGTGCTGCGGAGTTCGCCCGTTTCCTCCCCGACACAATGCCCCAGCTGCGCATCCAGGCTGCTCAAACGTTGTCTATGTTTGGCAGCACATACCTGTGTGAACAACTGTTTTCTTTGATGAACTTGAACAAAACATCACACAGAAGTCGACTTACTGCTGAACACCTCCACTCAATTCTGAGGATTTCCTCAGCTCAGAGCCTTACCCCGAACATTGATGAACTTGTGGAAAAGATGGGACACCACCAAGTATCACCCTCAACCTCAAACAAGTGAACATTACTGTGCAATCACATATTTAGAGTTTTTACTCAGTTCAAGTTTAAAAGTTAAAGTTTAATATTTGTTTTCACTGCATGTTACTTCTCCTTAAACAAAGTGTTGTTTTTGATTAATAGATTTTTTGCACTTTATTTTATTGTATTTCAATCCAATTATATTTTAAAATATTTCAGTTGAGTGGATGATAGAAAATTGCTATTATTGTTTTTTTCTTTGAAGTAAATTTAGCCCACTTTTGCTAAAATAGAAAATATAGGCTACTGATGGTGCCTTGAATACCGGTTTCTTTCATTTAATGTTCATGTTATGGGGATTTTTATATAAAGGAAATTTGTCTTTTGTGTCTGTTGAAAATTAAAGATTACTGACAGAGCCATAAGAAAATATTGCTTTATTTATCTGATCATATTGGAATATATTTGTTAGGTTTTCAGTAGGTTCAATTAGGTTCACTAGACTATATGCGTCATTTAAAAAATTTTCAATTAACATTCGAACAGTCCGGCCCTCGGCTTGTAGCTAAATTTTTTATTTGGCCCTCCGTCCATTTGACTTTGACACCCCTGGTCTATAGGGAACCATTGGGTCAGTCTATAGGTAACCATTGGGTCAGTCTATAGGTAACCATTGGGTCAGTCTATAGGTAACCATTGGGTCAGTCCTAGTCTATAGGTAACCATTGGGTCAGTCCTAGTCTATAGGGAACCATTGGGTCAGTCTAGTCTATAGGTAACCATTGGGTCAGTCTATAGGTAACCATTGGGTCAGTCTATAGGTAACCATTGGATCAGTCCTAGTCTATAGGTAACCATTGGGTCAGTCCTAGTCTATAGGGAACCATTGGGTCAGTCCTAGTCTATAGGGAACCATTGGGTCAGTCCTAGTCTATAGGTAACCATTGGGTCAGTCCTAGTCTATAGGGAACCATTGGGTCAGTCTATAGGTAACCATTGGGTCAGTCTATAGGTAACCATTGGGTCAGTCCTAGTCTATAGGTAACCATTGGGTCAGTCCTAGTCTATAGGGAACCATTGGGTCAGTCCTGGTCTATAGGTAAACATTGGGTCAGTCCTAGTCTATAGGTAACCATTGGGTCAGTCTATAGGTAACCATTGGGTCAGTCTATAGGTAACCATTGGGTCAGTCTATAGGTAACCATTGGATCAGTCCTAGTCTATAGGTAACCATTGGGTCAGTCCTAGTCTATAGGGAACCATTGGGTCAGTCCTAGTCTATAGGGAACCATTGGGTCAGTCTATAGGTAACCATTGGGTCAGTCTATAGGTAACCATTGGATCAGTCCTAGTCTATAGGTAAACATTGGGTCAGTCCTAGTCTATAGGGAACCATTGGGTCAGTCCTAGTCTGTAGGTAACCATTGGGTCAGTCCTAGTCTATAGGGAACCATTGGGTCAGTCAGTCTATAGGGAACCATTGGGTCAGGTAACCATAGTCTAAACCATTGGGTCAGTCTATAGGTAACCATTGGGTCAGTCCTAGTCTATAGGGAACCATTGGGTCAGTCCTGGTCTATAGGTAACCATTGGGTCTATAGGTCCTGGGTCAGTCTAGGTAACCATTGGGTCAGTCTATAGGTAACCATTGGGTCAGTCCTAGTCTATAGGTAACCATTGGGTCAGTCCTAGTCTATAGGTAACCATTGGGTCAGTCCTAGTCTGTAGGTAACCATTGGGTCAGTTCCTAGTCTATAGGAACCATTGGGTCAGTCAGTCCATTGTTTGGTCCTAGTCTATAGGGAACCATTGGGTCAGTCCTGGTCTATAGGTAACCATTGGGTCAGTCCTCTCTATAGGTAACCATTGGGTCCTAGTCTATAGGTAACCATTGGGTCAGTCTATAGGTAACCATTGGGTCATCTGGGTTGGGTCAGTCCTAGTCTATAGGTAACCATTGGGTCAGTCCTTCTGTAGGTAACATCCTAGGGGTAACCATTGGGTCAGTCCTAGTCTATAGGGAACCATTGGGTCAGTCCTAGGTAACCATTGGGTCAGTCTATAGGTAACCATTGGGTCAGTCTATAGGTAACCATTGGTCAGTCCTAGTCTATAGGTAACCATTGGTCAGTCCTAGTCTATAGGGAACCATTGGGTCAGTCCTAGTCTGTAGGTAACCATTGGGTCAGTCCTAGTCTATAGGTAACCATTGGGTCAGTCCTAGTCTATAGGAAACCATTGGGTCAGTCCTCTAGGTCTATAGGAACCATTGGGTCAGTCCTAGTCTATAGGTAACCATTGGGTCAGTCCTAGTCTATAGGGAACCATTGGGTCAGTCCTATCTATAGTAACCATTGGGTCAGTCTATAGGTAACCATTGGGTCAGTCTATAGGTAACCATTGGGTCTCTATAGGTAACCATTGGATCAGTCCTAGTCTATAGGTAACCATTGGGTCAGTCCTAGTCTATAACCATTGGGTCAACCATTGGGTCAGTCCTAGTCCTTGGGTCAGTCTATAGGGAACCATTGGGTCAGTCTATAGGTAACCATTGGGTCAGTCTATAGGTAACCATTGGGTCAGTCCTAGTCTATAGGTAACCATTGGGTCAGTCCTAGTCTATAGGAACCATTGGGTCAGTCCTAGTCTGTAGGTAACCATTGGGTCAGTCCTAGTCTATAGGTAACCATTGGGTCAGTCCTAGTCTATAGGGAACCATTGGGTCAGTCTATAGGTAACCATTGGGTCAGTCTATAGGTAACCATTGGGTCAGTCCTAGTCTATAGGTAACCATTGGGTCAGTCCTAGTCTATAGGGAACCATTGGGTCAGTCCTAGTCTATAGGGAACCATTGGGTCAGTCTATAGGTAACCATTGGGTCAGTCTATAGGTAACCATTGGATCAGTCCTAGTCTATAGGTAACCATTGGTCAGTCCTAGTCTATAGGGAACCATTGGGTCAGTCCTAGTCTGTAGGTAACCATTGGGTCAGTCTAGTCTATAGGTAACCATTGGGTCAGTCCTAGTCGATAGGAAACCATTGGGTCAGTCCTAGTCTATATGGAACCATTGGGTCAGTCTATAGGAACCATTGGGTCAGTCTATAGGTAACCATTGGGTCAGTCTATAGGTAACCATTGGGTCAGTCTATAGGTAACCATTGGATCAGTCCTAGTCGATAGGAAACCATTGGGTCAGTCCTAGTCTATAGGGAACCATTGGGTCAGTCTATAGGGAACCATTGGGTCAGTCTATAGGTAACCATTGGGTCAGTCTATAGGTAACCATTGGGTCAGTCTATAGGTAACCATTGGATCAGTCCTAGTCTATAGGTAACCATTGGGTCAGTCCTAGTCTATAGGTAACCATTGGGTCAGTCCTAGTCTGTAGGTAACCATTGGGTCAGTCCTAGTCTATAGGTAACCATTGGGTCAGTCCTAGTCGATAGGGAACCATTGGGTCCGTCAATAGGGAACCATTGGGTCAGTCTATAGGTAACCATTGGCTCAGTCCTAGTCTATAGGTAACCATTCGGTCAGTCCTAGTCTATAGGGAACCATTGGGTCAGTCCTGATCTATAGGTAACCATTGTGTCAGTCTATAGGTAACCATTGGGTCAGTCTATAGGTAACCATTGGGTCAGTCTATAGGTAACCATTGTGTCAGTCTATAGGGAACCATTGTGTCAGTCTATAGGTAACCATTGGGTCAGTCCTAGTCTATAGGTAACCATTGGGTCAGTCCTAGTCTATTGGTAACTATAGTCAGTCCTAGTCTATAGGTAACCATTGGGTCAGTCTATAGGTAACCATTGGGTCAGTCTATAGGTAACCATTGGGTCAGTCCTAGTCTATAGGTAACCATTGGGTCAGTCCTAGTCTATAGATAACCATTGGGTCAGTCCTAGTCTATAGGAAACCATTGGGTCAATCCTAGTCTTTAGGTAACCATTGGGTCAGTCTATAGGTAACCATTGGGTCAGTCCTAGTCTATAGGTAACCATTGGGTCAGTCCTAGTCTATAGGGAACCATTGGGTCAGTCTATAGGTAACCATTGGGTCAGTCTATAGGTAACCATTGGGTCAGTCCTAGTCTATAGGTAACCATTGGGTCAGTCTATAGGTAACCATTGGGTCAGTCCTAGTCTATAGGTAACCATTGGGTCAGTCTATAGGTAACCACTGGGTCAGTCCTAGTCTATATGTAACCATTGGGTCAGTCTATAGGTAACCATTGGGTCAGTCTATAGGTAACCATTGGGTCAGTCCTAGTCTATAGGTAACTATTGGGTCAGTCCTGGTCTATAGGTAACCATTGGGTCAGTCCTAGTCTATAGGTAACCATTGGGTCAGTCCTAGTCTATAGGTAACCATTGGGTCTGTCCTAGTCTATAGTTAACCATTGGTTGAGTCGTAGTCTATAGATAACTATTGGGTCAGTCCTGGTCTATAGGTAACCATTGGGTCAGTCCTAGTCTATAGGAAACCATTGGGTCAGTCCTGGTCTATAGGTAACTATTGGGTCAGTCCTAGTCTATAGGTAACCATTGGGTCTGTCCTGGTCTATAGGTAACCATTGGGTCAGTCCTAGTCTATAGGTAACCATTGGGTCAGTCCTAGTCTATAGGTAACCATTGGGTCTGTCCTGGTCTATAGGTAACCATTGGGTCAGTCCTAGTCTATAGTTAACCATTGGGTCAGTCCTGGTCTATAGGTAACCATTGGGTCAATCCTAGTCTTTAGGTAACCATTGGGTCAGTCTATAGGTAACCATTGGGTCAGTCCTAGTCTATAGGTAACCATTGGGTCAGTCCTAGTCTATAGGTAACCATTGGGTCAGTCTATAGGTAACCATTGGGTCAGTCTATAGGTAACCATTGGGTCAGTCCTAGTCTATAGATAGCCATTGGGTCAGTCCTAGTCTATAGGAAACCATTGGGTCAATCCTAGTCTTTAGGTAACCATTGGGTCAGTCTATAGGTAACCATTGGGTCAGTCCTAGTCTATAGGTAACCATTGGGTCAGTCCTAGTCTATAGGGAACCATTGGGTCAGTCTATAGGTAACCTTTGGGTCAGTCTATAGGTAACCATTGGGTCAGTCCTAGTCTATAGGTAACCATTGGGTCAGTCTATAGGTAACCATTGGGTCAGTCTATAGGTAACCATTGGGTCAGTCCTGGTCTATAGGTAACCATTGGGTCAGTCCTAGTCTATAGGTAACCATTGGGTCAGTCTATATCTGGGGAACCATTGGGTCAGTCTATTAGGTAACCATTGGGTCAGTCTATAGGTAACCATTGGGTCAGTCTATAGGGAACCATTGGGTCAGTCCTAGTCTATAGGTAACCATTGGGTCTGTCCTGGTCTATAGGTAACCATTGGGTCAGTCCTAGTCTATAGTTAACCATTGGGTCAGTCCTGGTCTATAGGTAACCATTGGGTCTGTCCTGGTCTATAGGTAACTATTGGGTCAGTCTATAGGGAACCATTGGGTCAGTCCTAGTCTATAGGTAACCATTGGGTCTGTCCTGGTCTATGGGTAACCATTGGGTCAGTCCTGGTCACACTTTGGTTAGCCTCTTCCATCATCTGGGAGGTTTCTGTCCTGCAACACTTTGGTTTGCCTCTTCCATTGTCTGGGGGGGTTCCTGTCCTGCAACACTTTGGCTAGCCTCTTCCATTGTCTGGGGGGGTTCCTGTCCTGCAACACTTTGGTTAGCTTCTTCCATCATCTGGGTGGATTCCTGTCCTGCAACACTTTGGTTAGCCTCTTCCATCATCTGGGGGGTTCCTGTCCTGAAGATTTGGTTAGCCTCTTCCATCATCTTAGGTGGGGGGGTTCCTGTCCTAGTCTATAGTTAACCATTGGTTCAGTCCTAGTCTATAGATAACTATTGGGTCAGTCCTGGTCTATAGGTAACCATTGGGTCAGTCCTAGTCTATAGGAAACCATTGGGTCAGTCCTGGTCTATAGGTAACTATTGGGTCAGTCCTAGTCTATAGGTAACCATTGGGTCTGTCCTGGTCTATAGGTAACCATTGGGTCAGTCCTAGTCTATAGGTAAACATTGGGTCAGTCCTAGTCTATAGGTAACCATTGGGTCTGTCCTAGTCTATAGTTAACCATTGGTTCAGTCAGTCTATAGATAACTATTGGGTCAGTCTGGGTAACCATCAGTCCTAGTCTATAGGAAACCATTGGGTCAGTCCTAGTCTATAGGAAACCATTGGGTCAATCCTAGTCTTTAGGTAACCATTGGGTCTGTCCTGGTCTATAGGTAACCATTGGGTCAGTCCTAGTCTATAGGTAACCATTGGGTCAGTCTATAGGTAACTATTGGGTCAGTCCTAGTCTATAGGTAACTATTGGGTCAGTCCTAGTAGGTAACCATTGGGTCAGTCCTAGTCTATAGGTAACCATTGGGTCAGTCTATAGAAATCATTGGGTCAGTCCTAGTCTATAGGTAACCATTGGGTCAGTCTATAGTCCATTGGGTCAGTCTATAGGTAACCATTGGGTCAGTCCTAGTCTATAGGTAAATTCATTGGGTCAGTCCTGGTCTATAGGTAACCATTGGGTCAGTCCTAGTCTATAGGTAACCATTGGGTCAGTCCTAGTCTATAGGTAAATCATTGGGTCTGTCCTAGCTTTAGGTAACCATTGGGTAGTCTATAGATAACTATTGGGTCAGTCCTGGTCTATAGGTAACCATTGGGTCAGTCCTAGTCTATAGGTAAATCATTGGGTCCTGGTCTATAGGTAACTATTGGGTCAATAGGTAACTATTGGGCTGGTCTATAGGTAACCATTGGGTCATCCTGGACCATAGGTAACCATTGGGTCAGTCCTCGTCTATAGGTAACCATTGGGTCAGTCCTAGTCTATAGGTAACCATTGGGTCTGTCCTGGTCTATAGGTAACCATTGGGTCAGTCCTAGTCTATAGTTAACCATTGGGTCAGTCCTGGTCTATAGGTAACCATTGGGTCAAATCCTAGCTTTAGTAACCATTGGGTCAGTCTATAGGTAACCATTGGGTCAGTCCTAGTCTATAGGTAACCATTGGGTCAGTCTATAGGTAACCACTGGGTCAGTCCTAGTCTATATGTAACCATTGGGTCAGTCTATAGGTAACCATTGGGTCAGTCTATAGGTAACCATTGGGTCAGTCCTAGTCTATAGGTAACTATTGGGTCAGTCCTGGTCTATAGGTAACCATTGGGTCAGTCCTAGTCTATAGGTAACCATTGGGTCAGTCCTAGTCTATAGGTAACCATTGGGTCTGTCCTAGTCTATAGTTAACCATTGGTTCAGTCGTAGTCTATAGATAACTATTGGGTCAGTCCTGGTCTATAGGTAACCATTGGGTCAGTCCTAGTCTATAGGAAACCATTGGGTCAGTCCTGGTCTATAGGTAACTATTGGGTCAGTCCTAGTCTATAGGTAACCATTGGGTCTGTCCTGGTCTATAGGTAACCATTGGGTCAGTCCTAGTCTATAGGTAACCATTGGGTCAGTCCTAGTCTATAGGTAACCATTGGGTCTGTCCTGGTCTATAGGTAACCATTGGGTCAGTCCTAGTCTATAGTTAACCATTGGGTCAGTCCTGGTCTATAGGTAACCATTGGGTCAATCCTAGTCTTTAGGTAACCATTGGGTCAGTCTATAGGTAACCATTGGGTCAGTCCTAGTCTATAGGTAACCATTGGGTCAGTCCTAGTCTATAGGTAACCATTGGGTCAGTCTATAGGTAACCATTGGGTCAGTCCTAGTCTATAGATAACCATTGGGTCAGTCCTAGTCTATAGGAAACCATTGGGTCAATCCTAGTCTTTAGGTAACCATTGGGTCAGTCTATAGGTAACCATTGGGTCAGTCCTAGTCTATAGGTAACCATTGGGTCAGTCCTAGTCTATAGGGAACCATTGGGTCAGTCTATAGGTAACCTTTGGGTCAGTCTATAGGTAACCATTGGGTCAGTCCTAGTCTATAGGTAACCATTGGGTCAGTCTATAGGTAACCATTGGGTCAGTCTATAGGTAACCATTGGGTCAGTCTATAGGTAACCATTGGGTCAGTCCTAGTCTATAGGTAACCATTGGGTCAGTCTATAGGGAACCATTGGGTCAGTCTATAGGTAACCATTGGGTCAGTCTATAGGTAACCATTGGGTCTGTCTATAGGGAACCATTGGGTCAGTCCTGGTCTATAGGTAACCATTGGGTCTGTCCTGGTCTATAGGTAACTATTGGGTCAGTCTATAGGGAACCATTGGGTCAGTCCTAGTCTATAGGTAACCATTGGGTCTGTCCTGGTCTATGGGTAACCATTGGGTCAGTCCTGGTCACACTTTGGTTAGCCTCTTCCATCATCTGGGGAGGTTTCTGTCCTGCAACACTTTGGTTTGCCTCTTCCATTGTCTGGGGGGGTTCCTGTCCTGCAACACTTTGGCTAGCCTCTTCCATTGTCTGGGGGGGTTCCTGTCCTGCAACACTTTGGTTAGCTTCTTCCATCATCTGGGTGGATTCCTGTCCTGCAACACTTTGGTTAGCCTCTTCCATCATCTGGGGGGTTCCTGTCCTGAAGATTTGGTTAGCCTCTTCCATCATCTTAGGTGGGGTTTCTGTCCTGAAGCACATTGGTTAGCCTCTTCCATCATCTGGGAGGGTTCCTGTCCTGCAGCACTTTGGTTAGCCTCTTCCATCGTCTGGGGGGGTTCCTGTCCTGCAGCACTTTGGTTAGCCTCTTCCATCGTCTGGGGGGGTTCCTGTCCTGCAGCACTTTGGTTAGCCTCTTCCATAGTCTGGGGGGGGTTCCTGTCCTGCAACACTTTGGTTAACCTCTTCCATCGTCTGGGGGGGGGGTTCCTGTCCTGCAGCACTTTGGTTAGCCTCTTCCATCATCAAGTTTGCAGGAATCTGTGTAGTGAAACAGAATGTAAGCTTGCGAGACTTCTAGTTGGTTGAACGAGGTCAGCCCATCAGGATAGATGGTTTAGGATGTTTCCCAAATGTCACCCTATTCCCTATACAGTGCTCTACTTTTCACCAGGGCTCTGTCAAATGTATTGCACTGTGTAGGGAACAGGGTGCCATTTGGGCTGCAACCCTAGTGTGGCCTGGACACTTTCCTCTCTCTAAGTGGGTCCCTCTGCTGGGTTTTAAGGAGCCCATGAGCCAGGCGACTGCTGGGTTTTAAGGAGCCCATGAGCCAGGAGACTGCTGGGTTTCAAAGAGTCCATGAGCCAGGAGACTGCTGGGTTTCAAGGAGCCCATGAGCCAGGAGACTGCTGGGTTTCAAGGAGCCCATGAGCCAGGAGACTGCTGGGTTTCAAGGAGCCCATGAGCCAGGAGCCTGCTGGGTTTCACGGAGTCCATGATTCAGGAGACTGCTGGGTTTCACGGAGACTGCTGGGTTTCAAGGAGACTGCTGGGTTCCAAGGAGACTGCTGGGTTTCAAAGAGGCCATGAGCCAGGAGACTGCTGAGTTTCAAGGAGAACATGAGCCAGGAGACTGCTGGGTTTCAAGGAGAACATGAGCCAGGAGACTGCTGGGTTTCAAGGAGACCATGAGCCAGGATACTGCTGGTTTTCAAGGAGTCCATTGGCCAGGAGACTGCTGGGTTCCAAGGAGTCCATCAGCCAGGAGACTGCTGGGTTTCAAGGAGTCCATTGGCCAGGAGACTGCTGGGTTTCAAGGAGCCCATGAGTCAGGAGACTGCTGGGTTTCACGGAGTCCATTGGCCAGGTGCCTGCTGGGTTTCAAGGAGCCCATGAGTCAGGAGACTGCTGGGTTTCACGGAGTCCATTAGCCAGGTGCCTGCTGGGTTTCAAGGAGTCCATGATTCAGGAGACTGCTGGGTTTCACGGAGTCCATGATTCAGGAGACTGCTGGGTTTCAAGGAGTCTGCTGGGTTTCAAGGAGTTCATGAGTCAGGAGGCTGCTGGGTTTTAAGGAGACCATGATTCAGGAGACTGCTGGGTTTCAAGGAGTCTGCTGGGTTTTAAGGAGACCATGAGCCAGGAGACTGCTGGGTTTCAAGGAGTCTGCTGGGTTTCAAGGAGTTCATGAGTCAGGAGGCTGCTGGGTTTTAAGGAGACCATGAGCCAGGAGACTGCTGGGTTTCAAGGAGTCTGCTGGGTTTTAAGGAGACCATGAGCCAGGAGACTGCTGGGTTTCAAGGAGTCTGCTGGGTTTTAAGGAGACCATGAGCCAGGAGACTGCTGGGTTTCAAGGAGGCCATGAGCCAGGAGACTGCTGCGTTTCAAGGAGTCTGCTGGGTTTTAAGGAGGCCATGAGCCAGGAGAC
>NW_025750738.1:0-17932 GCF_021184085.1 Oncorhynchus gorbuscha | reverse complement strand
TAATGGAGTCATTCATCAAGTCTGATGACCTCTGGAACCTTTTCACCAGACTCTTCTGCAGGGCCAGGATATCTGGAAGGAACCTCACCAGCCGGAACTCTGCCTCCTGTGAAAATTCCCAAAAATATATGGAAAATGCAGGAGATCATGTGAGTTAAATGTCACAGACTCACTCAGAAACTATTCAAAGATGCAAGATTTAGAAAATCAATTTACAATAGGAAGAAAGAACACAGGTTTGGTGACGATTACCTTCTGTAGGAACCTCCATAGTAGAGGGAGCTTGTCCTTTCCGTCGTTCTGCTCTACGATGTGGGTGAGGCTGAGTAGGGACACCCTCTCTCTGCAGCTCCACACTCCTGAACAGTGGACCTGGGAGCCCCGAGGTAGCGAGGACAACGGACACTCATCCCCGAATGTCACCCTCATGATGAAGTTAGAGGAGACACGCGAGTCATTTCTGATTGTGGCATTCACCTCTCTCAGCCGCTGGTCAAGATGCTGTGATGTCAAACACACACAGGTATGTACATACAGACACACACAGGTATGTACATACAGACACACACAGGTATGTACATACAGACACACACAGGTATGTACATACAGACACACACAGGTATGTACATACAGACACACACAGGTATGTACATACAGACACACACAGGTATGTACATACAGACACACACAGGTATGTACATACAGACACACACAGGTATGTACATACAGACACACACAGGTATGTACATACAGACACACACAGGTATGTACATACAGACACACACAGGTATGTACATACAGACACACACAAAGTGAAACTCTTTGTCCCTTCAAAGGTGCAATCTTATCTTTGACTTGGAACATAGCTGGAATATATGTTTTATCAAATAGATATTTAATCAAACTATAGCTAACTTCAAATGTTATCCAAAGGTTTCACCTTCAACTGAGGAGTGATGATGTCAGTAGCAACGGTTGTCTCCCAGGTATTTCTGGCCTCTTTAGTTGACAGTTGGGAATCATAGCCAGCCATCCCTAGAAACAAAGAGTCCATGAGGTAGCTACTCGTATCTGTGTTATAAGTACGCAGGTATGTGATTTAGATTTAGTTTCATTTCAAACAATTAACTTGCTTTGACTTTCATTGTTTCAAAATGTTTGGAGACGAGTGGGAGGCGCTCAACCAAAGTGAGACGAGATGCAACCAAAAATCACATTGGTATTTGAAAGGAAAAAGTGCAACTCTCGCTCACAGTAACAAATGTGATACTTTATTAGCCTATTCAAGTTAAAATATGATTGTGAATATACACTTAAATACTTGATTGTGTTCAAATATGATTGTGTGTATACAATTAAAAACTTGATTGAGTTAAACTCAGATAATAAAGTATACCTGTCAGAGGGCTTATGAGAGCATTAATGAAAGGCCTTCCATGGATTGGTCTGTGGTGACTCCAGGATGGATCTGATTATCAGGTGGATGGCGGTGACCGTGCCATCTGTTCCCTTCCCCAGGGCTTTGGTCACATGATCCATATTCTTTAGCAGGTGAAGGATCAGAAATCCACAGGGGTCAGCAACTGGAGGCTGGATGATCTGCTGGACGGACTAGAAAGAAGAGAGATATCTTATTATTGTGAAATACTGCAGTCCGCAGTTGTCATCTTTTATATATTTTGTCTTTTAGTATTTTCATCTTCTATATGTCTTTTTTTTTTTTTACATCTCCTTTGTATTTTACTAACATCAAAACCGTATAATTAGTAGATAAGCTTAATTATTTATACACTAATTGAGTAGATAATGGCAAATAAACTACTTGAACTTGAATGATAAACAACAACTCTATATTACTCTATATAACTCTATAACCACTATTTTGTAGTTTGGTACGAGTGGGCTGGCATTGGCAGACAAGCAGGCGTACCTGTGGGTGCTCTGAGGCCCCTAGCAGCATGGCTAGATGGGTGAGCAGCCTGACGAGGGTGAAGGGGGTGAGGGACATGTTTTTGGTGTCCTGGGAGTCTGGGTTGTCCCTCCTCTGAGGATCTCCTAGGATGTGACCAGTCCGTGTCAGATCTCCCCTAAGAGGACAAGTTCAGTCATTCAACATGGGATCTGTCAATCTGATGCTTTCGCAACAATATGAACAGGAAGCCCTTTTTGTAAGCACCACAGGGAACAAATTTACCGCTGCAGTCCCATAGCACTGAAACCTCTGACAGGAGCATGGTTCTTCCCTCCAACTACTGCCCCACACTCTAGACAGCGTGCCAGCTGGGTGGGGCGACCACACTGCAAACAGGGGGTGAATTAGTCTGCTGTGGAGTTTTTTAACATTGTGAATGTTTGTCAATTTATTATACATTAGAACTGTGCTTACCTCACCAACAGCACAAGGGTTGTCCTTCAGGACAGGCTGTAGAGAACAAAGGTCAATAAAAATGTTAATGTTTAGTTTTGCAATGTTTTACTCAGTATACAACACAACTCATCATTGAATTATTCAGGGAACACTTTACCAACAGGTATGATGCTTTATATACTTGTCATGTGCATGTATGAGTCATTATAATGTGCTACTATAATGCTTATATGTGTTCTATGCTGCAATTTTTCAATAGCTGTTGTTTAGTAGGGATCCGTATGAGATACTTCTACATTAGGACACTACTGCAACCTGAAAGCTGTTCTTGGTAGTGGATGAAGTGAGCTCGAACAAAACATACAGAAGTTAAGAAAGTGTTTTGTAAATCTATAAGTCATTTGTTATTATTCAGGCAAGCTTTACATATCGTAGCATATTGCAGTCAAATGACAAAATCGCCCTCTAGTGGCATCATGGATGGAATGTTATGAATATGTTTCATAATTTCATAATTAATAAACATACCAAAAAAAATACTGCTGAAAATCCGGTGTTTCTATGATAATCAGTTTTGTTATATTTCAGTCTTCTGTGATGTATATAAAGAGTAATATTGGGATACAAACTCAAATGTAATACATCTGAACTTTCTTTAAGCCCATAACCATGAGTGTGAGGTGTATACATTTGTTTCAAAGTAGATTTGTTTAAGACTACCAAGAAACACTGATTTAGCCCACTGCAGTAAAAGGTTAACAAAATCAATGGCACAGGTGAATTTAGAAAGCAGATTTGATAGTTATAGGGCACATCAACATTTATATGGGCACTGTACTTACAATACCAGGTGAGTGCTTGAAGGCCTCCAGTCTGTGTTAAAACCCTTTGGGCCATAGCCAGCATGTCTTCAGGCATCGTGGGAATGAAGGGTCTCTGTTGGAATAGACAGTCCGATAAAGACAGAACTCACATATTCAACTTGGAATAACATGTTTATGAGAACAATGGCTGCGTTTCGATTCTCCACCCTTCTGCCGAAAAAGCATTGGATTGGTGTACGTATTGGCTACAGTGAGATCCCACCATTGTTTAATCCCTTCGGGGAGAAGGGTGGACAATTGGGATGCAGCCAGTATGAGATGGTGAGATGGATCATACCTGCATGTTGTTAGGAGTCAGGCCAAGCTGCTGAAGAGGTGTAAGCACCCCTTCTGTCCCAGTGAGCAGCACAGTGGCCAGGTGGACAGTCAGCTCTGTAAGGACGTGCTCTGCACCGGGACGGCCATTATGGACATTCAGTTCTCCCATCCTGTTCTGCACCAATGCCATGGCAAAGTCCCTCACTGGCTTGGGATCTAGGTACCTTGAACCCTGGATGAAGTACTCAAGTTCTTGGCATTTCTGAGGGAGGACAGTCATTATGGTTAAATATAACCTCTGTGTATGGACTGAAGGGTTCAGTTAGGCATATGAGACATTTCATCCTAACATTTTCTGGGACAATCAACCATATTTTCTGGGACAATCAAGATGGCTTGATTGAGATTTGGGGGACTATTTAGGAATCTACGAAAAGGTCACATTTAACTTAAATTAGCAACATGATATGAAAATCTAACGTTGAAATGTCACTAGTTGCCCCGTTTTGATCATCAACAACAGAGTCCAATGTGTTCCTATCCTAGGGCTGGAGTAGAGGCCTGTGTTCCTACCTTAGGGCTGGGGTGGAGGCCTGTGTTCCTACCCTAGGGCTGGGGTGGAGGCCTGTGTTCCTACCTTAGGGCTGGGGTGGAGGCCTGTGTTCCTACCTTAGGGCTGGGGTGGAGGCCTGTGTTCCTACCTTAGGGCTGGGGTGGAGGCCTGTGTTCCTACCTTAGGGCTGGGGTGGAGGCCTGTGTTCCTACCCTAGGGCTGGGGTGGAGGCCTGTGTTCCTACCCTAGGGCTGGGGTGGAGGCCTGTGTTCCTACCTTAGGGCTGGGGTGGTGGCCTGTGTTCCTACACTAGGGCTGGGGTGGAGGCCTGTGTTCCTACCTTAGGGCTGGGGTGGAGGCCTGTGTTCCTACCCTAGGGCTGGGGTGGAGGCCTGTGTTCCTACCTTAGGGCTGGGGTGGAGGCCTGTGTTCCTACCTTAGGGCTGGGGTGGAGGCCTGTGTTCCTACCTTAGGGCTGGGGTGGAGGCCTGTGTTCCTACCTTAGGGCTGGGGTGGAGGCCTGTGTTCCTACCCTAGGGCTGGGGTGGAGGCCTGTGTTCCTACCCTAGGGCTGGGGTGGAGGCCTGTGTTCCTACCCTAGGGCTGGGGTGGAGGCCTGTGTTCCTACCTTAGGGCTGGGGTGGTGGCCTGTGTTCCTACACTAGGGCTGGGGTGGAGGCCTGTGTTCCTACACTAGGGCTGGGGTGGAGGCCTGTGTTCCTACCCTAGGGCTGGGGTGGAGGCCTGTGTTCCTACACTAGGGCTGGGGGTGGAGGCCTGTGTTCCTACCCTAGGGCTGGAGTAGAGGCCTGTGTTCCTACCTTAGGGCTGGAGGCCTGTGTTCCTACCATAGGGCTGGGGTGGAGGCCTGTGTTCCTACCCTAGGGCTGGGGTGGAGGCCTGTGTTCCTACACTAGGGCTGGGGTGGAGGCCTGTGTTCCTACCCTAGGGCTGGGTGGAGGCCTGTGTTCCTACCTTAGGGCTGGAGGCCTGTGTCCTACCCTAGGGCTGGGGTGGAGGCCTGTGTTCCTACCTTAGGGCCGGGGTGGAGGCCTGTGTTCCTACCTTAGGGCTGGGGTGGAGGCCTGTGTTCCTACCTTAGGGCTGGGGTGGAGGCCTGTGTTCCTACCTTAGGGCTGGGGTGGAGGCCTGTGTTCCTACCTTAGGGCTGGGGTGGAGGCCTGTGTTCCTACCTTAGGGCTGGGGTGGAGGCCTGTGTCCTACCCTAGGGCTGGGGTGGAGGCCTGTGTTCCTACCTTAGGGCTGGGGTGGAGGCCTGTGTTCCTACCTTAGGGCTGGGGTGGAGGCCTGTGTTCCTACCTTAGGGCTGGGGTGGAGGCCTGTGTTCCTACCCTAGGGCTGGGGTGGAGGCCTGTGTTCCTACCTTAGGGCTGGGGTGGAGGCCTGTGTTCCTACCTTAGGGCTGGAGGCCTGTGTTCCTACCATAGGGCTGGGGTGGAGGCCTGTGTTCCTACCCTAGGGCTGGGGTGGAGGCCTGTGTTGGCTGCTCGGTACAGACTGGTGACTTCTCTGAAAAGAGCCAGCAGGATGTACAAGGTCCGCCCTTTGGAGGTGCAGTACATTTCTATAAACAAGACAAAGACGCAGAGCGGAGTATTATCCACTTATCAATGATGCATTACCTCAGATGATTAGAAATGCTTTCAAACTGGTTAGTAATAGTAATGCACGAGACACTGTTAGAGAGCTGAGTGGAATTGCACTAATACCTCACACTTCTTCTATGTCCTCCACAGTGCCCTCTAATACTGCTTTGGCAACAGCCTCCCGTACAGCCAGGTATTGCTCTCCATAGACCAGATACTGGTCCATCTGCCCACCATCTTCATTCTGTACACAATCCCGCAGATGAACAACCGTATGTGTTAAAAAATATATATATATCAACTTCATGAATCCTTATAAAAAGTATGGAAAATAAATATGAAATCAAAAAACAGGCAGGTATAATTAAACGATAGAAGTGTGATGACTTGAATAATGACACAATGTGGTATATACATACACATAGAAAATGTCAAATATTTCACAATATAGGAATTTTTCATAATGCACATATATGTGGCCAGATTTCTCTGTAGGGGGTTATTTCAAATGTTAGAGCTTCAAAATTGTATATCATATGCTGCAGTTGGAGAAAACATTGAAAGTTATGCTGCTACACTTAGGAGACAAGTTGGAAAATGCCCTTTGAAAAATGTTGATGCAATTTTCACACTTGCTAGAGAGCTCTTCTTTGTTTACGCCATTCAGCATTTTTCACACCCTTAAGCCTTAGCCCCATCCGTCTCTTTAAGAAATACATGTAAACGTATGGCCAACCATCAGCATGGTCAACTCCACCATGCCAGACACGAGGTCCTACTGTGAAGTACGAACGAGTGTCAAACGCTCATGAACCTGTAACCAGTCACATATATGGTTCTTCTTGCGGGGGTTCATTTACAGAGAGGTCATATGCTATATAAGTAGTCTTCCATATCACTTTAATATGTACCTGACAAGTACTTTAATGAAAGGAAAATAAATACAGGCTTTTTTCAAACAGTTAAAAATGATTTATAAAACATTTAAGAAAGCCGTATGTTACTATGTACCGGTTGATGTATCTCTTCAGGGAAAAGCCACCTGTACTGCTTCCTTCAGCATCCCCTGACACACTCTACACCCTGCTGTCTACTGATGTTGCGGATCAGGTAGACCCGGTACCAGTCGTTCACACTCCTCTCACACAGGTTCCTAACAGCACGAAGAAACTCCTCAACCACATCCTGAGGACTTGCACATACCCCTGAAAGACCAGACACTTCTTTCAGGACATGTCTTGGATCAGTCAGACAAACTTATTGCAAGTGTTTTCAACATTCCCCATGACACACACTTGTGATGGCCTAACAGTCACGGTGTTTGTTTTTGCTCTTGTTGCCTGTAAATTCCCTATATTTAAAAATAATTTTAAAGTCCATTTTTGGTGTGTGGACCTTCAAAAATAAATCTGATTTTTTAATTTTGTAATCGCATCAGATCCGAGCCCAGTGGTTCAATAATCTTTATATTGTAAAAAAACAAAACATTTTTTAAATGAATTTATACCAACAAGCCCAATTTTTAACCAACATGGAGCAGAACTTGGGGCTCGGGGTTAATGTTTACATACCCTACATACTTTCATCTCATATGTATAAACTGTACTCGATACCATCTACTGCATCTTGCCTATGCCGTTCTGTACCATCACTCATTCATATATCTTTATGTACATACAGTATTCTTTATCCCTTTACACTTGTGTGTATAAGACAGTCGTTTTGGAATTGTTAGGTTAGATTACTCGTTGGTTATTACTGCATTGTCGGAACTAGAATCACAAGCATTTCGCTACACTCGCATTAACATCTGCTAACCATGTGTGTGACAAATACATTTGATTTGATTTGAGCTTTTTAATACATTTTCTCACCAGACAGCATGCTATGGAGAAGGTGTGCAGCCTTGCCCAGGCACAGGCGGACCCTAGCGATCTGCTGCAGGTACTCTATTGTGACCGTCTCAGCCGAGTCAGTGACAGAGTCCAGGAAGTGATGCAAGAACTCAGTCTCTTCCTGAAGGCAGGTGTTTTCTTTGTGGCATTCTTTCCAACAATGAGTCCTGCGAAAGAAAGTTGTATAATAGTCATATAGTCATACTGCAGTTGTGGTCTATGTTGTTATTCTGATTGGGCAACAGTCTTGACTGCCTGCATGGACACCCAATCAGATCATACCTCAAGGCAGTTAATGTACAACGCATACAGTTCATTTTTATCTTCTGCATCGACAATGTTGCTCTCTTCTATCGATGTCAAATGCTGCTGCAGATATTCCTTGACTTCATCAAAGCTAAAAAACAAAACACAAATGAGTTAAATTCAGGAAAATGTGTTGACACCATACCTATTCTGAAACCTTGAATTGCGTTAGTGGTTACAACAACATTACAATGACATAAGCAGCTTTTCAGGTTCACTCACCTGTACTTGAGCAGGAGTTTGAGTATCACTGATCTCACCACAGGATTTTTGTCCAGAGACTCATCGAATGGTGAGAAATCTTTGGTGTGTATCTGACTTTGTGCTGGTACAAAGACAATAAAATTAGAGCACAGCTACAAACACTTATTGAGTCGTAATCCAATCTGTCAATTGTGTGTGTGTGTGTGTATACCGTTGAAAAGTTTGGGGTTACTTAGAAATGTCCTTGTTTTTGAAAGGAAAGTACTTTTGTTGTCCATTAAAATAACATGAAATTGATCAGAAATGCAGTGTAGACATTGTTAATGTTGTAAATGACTATAGTATCTGAAAATGGCTGATTTTTAATGGAATATCTACATATGCGTACAGAGGCCCATTATCAGCAACCATCACCCCCTGTGTTCCAATGGCACGTTGTGTTAGCTAATCCAAATGTATCATTTTAAAAGGCTAATTGATCATTAGCAAACCCTTTTGCAATTATGTTAGCACAGCTGAAAACTGTTGTTCTGCTTAAAGAAGCAATAAAACTGGCCTTCTTCAGACTAGTTGAGAATCTGGAGCATCAGCATTTGTGGGTTCGATTAGGCTCAAAATGGCCAGAAACGATTAACTTTCTTCTGAAACTTGTCACTCTAGTCTTGTTCTGAGTAATGCAGGCTATTCCATGCGAGAAATTGCCAAGAAACTGAAGATCTCGTACAACGCTGTGTACTATTCCCTTCACAGAACAGCGAAAATTGGCTCTAACCAGAATAGAAAGAGGAGTGGAGGCCCCAGTGCACAAGTGAGCAAGAGGACAAGTACATTAGAGTGTCAGACACTTCACAAGTCCTCAACTGGCAGCTTCATTAAATAGTATCTGCAAAACACCAGTCTCAACGTCAACAGTGAAGAGCGACTCCGGGATGCTGGCCTTCTAGGCAGAGTTCCTCTGTTCAGTGTCTGTGTTCTTTTGCCCATCTTAATATCTTATTTTTATTGGCCAGTCTGAGATATGTCTTTTTCTTTGCAACTCTGCCTAGAAGGCCAGCATCCCGGAGTCTCCTCTTCACTGTTGACGTTGAGACTGGTATTTTGGGCTCTACGGTTCTATGGTTTTTGCGACTGCACTTGAAGAAACCGGAAAATTTTCCTGGATTGACTGACCTTCATATTTTAAAGTAATGATGGAATGTCGTTTCTATTTACTTATTTGAGCTGTTCTTGCCATAATATGGACTTGGTCTTTTACCAAATAGGGCTATCTTCTGTATACCTCCCCTACCTTCTCACAACACAACTGATTGACTCAAACACATTAAGAAGGAAAGAAATTCCACAAATTAACTTTTAACAAGACACACCTGTTAATTATAATGCATTCCAGGTGACTATTTTATGAAGCTGGCTGAGAGAATGCCAAGTGTGTGCAAAGCTGTTATCAAGGCAAAGGGTGGCTATTTCAAAGAAATCTCAAATATAAAATATATTTTGATTTGTTTAACACTTTTCCGGGTTACTACATGATTCCATGAGTATTATTTGTTTCCTATGAACACCGGATTTTCAGCATTTATTTTTTTTTAATTATGAAAATACAACATTCCAAAATAGTAAAAATAAATAAAAACCCTGGAATGCGTAGGTGTGTCCAAACTTTTTTTGATTAACAACAACGAGGAGACAGCCTACAGGGTGGAGGTGAGGGTGTCAGGAAAATAACCTCTCACTCAACGTCAACAATACAAAGGAGATGATCATGGACTTCAGGAAACAGCAGAGGGAGCACCCCCATCCACATCGACGGACAGTATTGGAGAAGGTTGAAGTTTTAAGTTCCTTGGCGTGCACATCCCAGACAAACTGAAATGGTCCACCCAAATCAAATCAAATCAAATTTATTTATATAGCCCTTCGTACATCAGCTGATATCTCAAAGTGCTGTACAGAAACCCAGCCTAAAACCCCAAACAGCAAACAATGCAGGTGTAAATGTCATGTTTTGTCTTAGATTGTCTTGTCATTTTGCTTTTCCCTCTGTTCATTTTCCCCCTGCTGGTCTTTTTAGGTTCGTTCCCCTTTTTCTCTCTCCCTTCCTCTCTCTCTTCTCTCTAGCGTTCCGTTCCTGCTCCCAGCTGTTCCTATTCCCCTAATCAATCATTTAGTCTTCCCACACCTGTTCCCTATCTTTCCCCCTGATTAGAGTCCCTATTTCTCCCCTTGTTTTCCGTTTCTGCCCTGTCGGATCCTTGTCTATTGTTCACCGTGCTGTGTCTGTGTATCGCCCTGTCGTGTCGTGTTTCCTCAGATGCTGCGTGGTGAGCAGGTGTCTGAGTCTGCTACGTTCAAGTGCCTTCCCGAGGCAACCTGCAGTTCTTGATCGAGTCTCCAGTCTGTTCTCGTCATTACGAGTGGAATTATGTTTTATGATTGTAGATTTGCTTTACTGGATTAAAGACTCTGTTTTCGCCAAGTCGCTTTTGGGTCCTCATTCACCTGCATGACAGAAGGATCCGACCAAGAATGGACCCAGCGACTATGGATTCTCTCTACTCTACTCTCGAGTTCCAGGGAGCGATGCTCGGCAGACACGAGCAGGAATTGGCATGCCGTTGAGACCTCTGGCCGCTCAGGTCTCCGACCTCTCAGGACAGTATCAGAGTCTTCGTCTCGTGTCACCAGCTACTTCCGGTTCTTCCGAGCCTCCGGAACCTAGGGTTAATAACCCACCATGTTATTCTGGGCAGCCCACTGAGTGCCGCTCCTTTCTCACCCAGTGTGATATAGTGTTCTCTCTCCAACCCAACACATACTCAAGAGAGAGAGCTCGGATTGCCTACGTCATCACTCTACTGGTCGGGCTCGGCAGTGGGGCACAGCTATCTGGGAGGCAAGCGCTGAGTGTACTAACAATTATCTGAACTTTAAAGAGGAGATGATAAGGGTTTTTGATCGCTCAGTTTTTGGGAAAGAAGCTTCCTGGTCCCTGTCTTCCCTATGTCAAGGTAATCGATCCATAACGGATTACTCTATAGAGTTTCGCACTCTTGCTGCCTCCAGTAACTGGAACGAGCAGGCGTTGCTCGCTCGTTTTCTGGAGGGACTCCACGCTAAGGTTAAGGATGAGATTCTCTCTCGGGAGGTTCCATCCAGCGTGGATTCTTTGATTGAACTCGCTTATTCGCATTGAACGACGGGTAGATCTTTCGTCACCGAGCTCATAGAAGAGAGCTCGCGTTAACTGTGTCTCCCCTCTCTCCGACACTACCGTTTTCCCCACTGACTCAGGTGTTGAGCCCATGCAGCTGGGGGTATTCGCATCTCGACTAAGGAGAGGGAACGGAGAATCACCAACCGCCTGTCTCTATTGCGGTTCCGCTGGTCATTTTGTCATTTCATGTCCAGTTAAAGGCCAGAGCTCATCAGTAAGCGGAGGGCGACTGATAAGCGCTAATAGACGGTCCTCTCCGTCAAGTACATGTACTACCTACCGGTCCATCTACGCTGGACCGGATCGGCAGCTTCCTGCAGTGCATTAATAGACTCTGGGGCAGAGGGCTGTTTTATGGACGAAGCCTGGGCGCGGGAACATGACATTCCTCTCAGACAGTTAGGGAGCCCACGGTCATGTTTGCCTTGGATGGTAGTCCTCTCCCCAGTATATTATATGAAACACTACCTTTAACCCTCACTGTATCTGGTAACCATAGTGAGACCATTTCTTTTTTGATTTTTTGTTCACCTTTTTACACCTGTTGTTTTGGGTCATCCCTGGCTAGTGTGTCATAATCCTTCTTTTGATTGGTCTAGTAATTCTATCCTTCCTGGAACGTTTCTTGTCATGTGAAGTGTTTAATGTCTGCTATTTCTCCTGTTTGTTCTGTCCCCTCTTCTCAGGAGGAACCTGGTGATTTGACAGGAGTGCCGGAGGAATATCATGGTCTGCGCACGGTCTTCAGTCGGTCCAGAACCAACTCCCTTCCTCCTCACCGGTCGTATGATTGTTGTTCTGATCTCTTCAAGAAGCGTTTTGCATCCGCTCCTATCCTTGTTGCACCTGACGTCACTAAACAGTTTATTGTTGAGGTTGACGCGTCGGGGTGGGCGTGGGAGCCATTCTGTCCCAGCGCTCCGATACTGACGATGGGGTCCACCCTTGTGCGTATTTTTCTCATCGCCTATCACCGTCGGAACGTAACTATGATGTGGCTAACCGCGAACTGCTCGCCATCCGTTTAGCCCTAGGCAAATGGCGACAGTGGTTGGAGGGGCGACCGTTCCTTTGTCGTTTGGACTGACCAAAAGAACCTTGAGTACATCCGTTCTGCCAAACGACTGAATGCGCGTCATGCTCGTTGGGCGTTGTTTTTCGCTCGTTTCGAGTTCGTTATTTCTTATTGCCCGGGTACTAAGAACACCAAGCCTCATGCTTTATCCCGTCTCTTTAGTTCTTCTGTGGCTTCTACCGATCCCGAGGGGATCCTTCCTGTTGGGCGTGTTGTCGGGTTGACTGTCTGGGAATTGAGAGACAGGTTAAGCAAGCACTCACGCACACTGCGCGTCGCGCGCTTGTCCTAGTAACCTTCTTTTCGTTCCTGTTTCTACTGCCTGGCTGTTCTTCAGTGGGCTCACTCTGCCAAGTTAGCTGGCCATCCCGGCGTTCGGGGTACGTTTGCTTCTATTCGCCAGCGGTTTTGGTGGCCTACTCAGGAGCGTGACACGCGCCTTTCCAGTGGCTGCGTGTTCAGACTGCGCGCAGAAGAAGTCTGGTAATTTTTTTCTGCTTCTGCTCCTGGTCTTGCTGGGTCTCAGTCTGTTCCCTGCCATCGCATCTCTCCTGTTCTTGTTCCTGCCCTTGCTGTGTCTCAGTCTGTCCCTAGTTGTTACTCTCCTGGCCTGTTTGGTCCTGTTTGCTCTAAAGCTTTCAGTTCTCTACCCGTGTCTCATTTATTTTTTAGAGTAGTACCCTAGTTTCCTTTTTATCGTTTTCGTTACGGTCCTGAGGAGAGGAGTTGGGTTCTTTCGGGACGTGCTGGACCGTTTGATCTATGATTTCCTCCGTTGCCGCCAGTGTTCCTTCCTCGAGAGCGCCAGGAGGCGCTCGGTGAGTGGGGGGGGTACTGTCATGTTTTGTCTTAGATTGTCTTGTCATTTTGCTTTTCCCTCTGTTCATTTCCCCTGCTGGTCTTTTTAGGTTCGTTCCCCTTTTTTCTCTCTCCCTTCCTCTCTCTCTTCTCTCTAGCGTTCCGTTCCTGCTCCCAGCTGTTCCTATTCCCCTAATCAATCATTTAGTCTTCCCACACCTGTTCCCTATCTTTCCCCTGATTAGAGTCCCTATTTCTCCCCTTGTTTTCCGTTTCTGCCCTGTCGGATCCTTGTCTATTGTTCACCGTGCTGTGTCTGTGTATCGCCCTGTCGTGTCGTGTTTCCCTCAGATGCTGCGTGGTGAGCAGGTGTCTGAGTCTGCTACGTTCAAGTGCCTTCCGAGGCAACCTGCAGTTCTTGATCGAGTCTCCAGTCTGTTCTCGTCATTACGAGTGGAATTATGTCTTATGATTGTAGATTTGCTTTACTGGATTAAAGACTCTGTTTTCGCCAAGTCGCTTTTGGGTCCTCATTCACCTGCATGACAGTAAAAGCACGGTGGCTAGGAAAACTCCCTAGAAAGGCCAAAACCTAGGAAGAAACCTAGAGAGGAACCGGGCTATGTGGGGTGGCCAGTCCTCTTCTGGCTGTGCCGGGTAGAGATTATAACAGAACATGACCAAGATGTTCAAATGTTCATAAATGACCAGCATGGTCAAATAATAATAAGGCAGAACAGTTGAAACTGGAGCAGCAGCACAGTCAGGTGGACTGGGGACAGCAAGGAGCCATCATGTCAGGTAGTCCTGGGGCACGGTCCTAGGGCTCAGGTCAGTTGAAACTGGAGCAGGAGCATGGCCAGGTGGACTGGGGACAGCAAGGAGTCCTCATGTCAGGTAGTCCTGGGACATGGTCCTAGGGCCCAGGCCAGTTGAAACTGGAGCAGCAGCATGGCCAGGTGGACTGGGACAGCAAGGTGTCATCATGTCAGGTAGTCCTGGGGCATGGTCCTAGGGCTCAGGTCCTCCGAGAGAGAGAAAGAAAGAGAGAAGGAGAGAATTAGAGAACGCACACTTAGATTCACACAGGACACCTGAATAGGACAGGAGAAGTACTCCAGATAAACAAACTGACCCTAGCCCCCCGACACATAAACTACTGCAGCATAAATACTGGAGGCTGAGACAGGAGGGGTCAGGAGACACTGTGGCCCCATCCGGGAGGACACCCCCGGACAGGGCCAAACAGGAAGGATATAACCCCACCCACTTTGCCAAAGCACAGCCCCCACACCACTAGAGGGAAATCTTCAACCACCAACTTACCATCCTGAGACAAGGCCGAGTATAGCCCACAAAGATCTCCGACACGGTACAACCCAAGGGGGGGGGACCCAGACAGGCCGACCACAACAGTGAATCAACCCACCCAGGTGACGCACCCCCCCAGGGACGGCACGAGAGAGCCCCAGCAAGCGAGTGACTCAGCCCCCGTAACAGGGTTAGAGGCAAAGAATCCCAGTGAAAAGAGGGGAACCGGCCAGGCAGAGACAGCAAGGGCGGTTCGTTGCTCCAGAGCCTTTCCGTTCACCTTCCCACTCCTGGGCCAGACTACACTCAATCATATGACCCACTGAAGAGATGAGTCTTCAGTAAAGACTTAAAGGTTGAGACCGAGTTTGCGTCTCTGACATGGGTAGGCAGACCGTTCCATAAAAATGGAGCTCTATAGGAGAAAGCCCTGCCTCCAGCTGTTTGCTTAGAAATTCTAGGGACAATTAGGAGGCCTGCGTCTTGTGACCGTAGCGTACGTATAGGTATGTACGGCAGGACCAAATCAGAGAGGTAGGTAGGAGCAAGCCCATGTAATGCTTTGTAGGTTAGCAGTAAAACCTTGAAATCAGCCCTTGCTTTGACAGGAAGCCAGTGTAGAGAGGCTAGCACTGGAGTAATATGATCAATTTTTTTTTGGTTCTAGTCAGGATTCTAGCAGCCGTATTTAGCACTAACTGAAGTTTATTTAGTGCTTTATCCGGGTAGCCGGAAAATAGAGCATTGCAGTAGTCTAACCTAGAAGTGACAAAAGCATGGATTAATTTTTCTGCATCATTTTTGGACAGAAAGTTTCTGATTTTTGCAATGTTACGTAGATGGAAAAAAGCTGTCCTCGAAATGGTCTTGATATGTTCTTCAAAAGAGAGATCAGGGTCCAGAGTAACGCCGAGGTCCTTCACAGTTTTATTTGAGACGACTGTACAACCATTAAGATTAATTGTCAGATTCAACAGAAGATCTCTTTGTTTCTTGGGACCTAGAACAAGCATCTCTGTTTTGTCTGAGTTTAATAGTAGAAAGTTTGCAGCCATCCACTTCCTTATGTCTGAAACACATGCTTCTAGCGAGGGCAATTTTGGGGCTTCACCATGTTTCATTGAAATGTACAGCTGTGTGTCATCCGCATAGCAGTGAAAGTTTACATTATGTTTTCGAATAACATCCCCAAGAGGTAAAATATATAGTGAAAACAATAGTGGTCCTAAAAACAGAACCTTGAGGAACACCGAAATGTACAGTTGATTTGTCAGAGGACAAACCATTCACAGAGACAAACTGATATCTTTCCGACAGATAAGACCTAAACCAGGCCAGAACATGTCCGTGTAGACCAATTTGGGTTTCCAATCTCTCCAAAAGAATGTGGTGATCGATGGTATCAAAAGCAGCACTAAGGTCTAGGAGCACGAGGACAGATGCAGAGCCTCGGTCCGATGCCATCAAAATGTCATTTACCACCTTCACAAGTGCCGTCTCAGTGCTATGATGGGGTCTAAAACCAGACTGAAGCATTTCGTATACATTGTTTGTCTTCAGGAAGGCAGTGAGTTGCTGCGCAACAGCCTTCTCTAAAATCTTTGAGAGGAATGGAAGATTCGATATAGGCCGATAGTTTTTTATATTTTCTGGGTCAAGGTTTGGCTTTTCAAGAGAGGCTTTATTACTGCCACTTTTAGTGAGTTTGGTACACATCCAGTGGATAGATAGCCGTTTATTATGTTCAACATAGGAGGGCCAAGCACAGGAAGCAGCTCTTTCAGTAGTTTAGTTGGAATAGGGTCCAGTATACAGCTTGAAGGTTTAGAGGCCATGATTATTTTCATCATTGTGTCAAGAGATATAGTACTAAAACACTTGAGCGTCTCTCTTTGATCCTAGGTCCTGGCAGAGTTGTGCAGACTCAGGACAACTGAGGTTTGGAGGAATACGCAGGTTTAAAGAGGAGTCCGTAATTTGCTTTCTAATAATCATAATCTTTTCCTCAAAGAAGTTCATGAATTTATCACTGCTAAAGTGCAAGTCATCCTCTCTTGGGGAATGCTGCTTTTTAGTTAGCTTTGCCACAGTATCAAAAAGGAATTTCGGATTGTTCTTATTTTCCTCAATTAAGTTAGAAAAATAGGACGATCGAGCAGCAGTAAGGGCTCTTCGGTACTGCACGGTACCGTCCTTCCAAGCTAGTCGGAAGACTTCCAGTTTGGTGTGGCGCCATTTCCGTTCCAATTTTCTGGAAGCTTGCTTCAGAGCTCGGGTATTTTCTGTGTACCAGGGAGCTAGTTTCTTATGAGACATTTTTTTGTTTTTAGGGTGCAACTGCATCTAGGTATTGCGCAAGGTTAAATTGAGATCCTCAGTTAGGTGGTTAACGGATTTTTGTCCTCTGGCGTCCTTGGGTAGGCAGAGGGAGTCTGAAGGGCATCAAGGAATCTTTGTGTTGTCTGTGAATTTATAGCACGACTTTTGATGTTCCTTGGTTGGGGTCTGAGCAGATTATTTGTTGCAATTGCAAACGTAATAAAAATGGTGGTCCGATAGTCCAGGATTATGAGGAAAACATTAAGATCCACAACATTTATTCCATGGGACAAAACTAGGTCCAGCGTATGACTGTGAGAGTGAGTGGGTCCAGAGACATGTTGGACAAAACCCACTGAGTCGATGATGGCTCCAAAAGCCTTTGGAGTGGGTCTGTGGACTTTTCCATGTGAATATTAAAGTCACCAAAGATTAGAATATTATCTGCAATGACTACAAGGTCTGATAGGAATTCAGGGAACTCAGTGAGAAACGCTGTATATGGCCCAGGAGGCCTGTAAACAGTAGCTATAAAAAGTGATTGAGTAGGCTGCATAGATTTCATGACTAGAAGCTCAAAAGACGAAAACGTCATTTTTTTTTTTTTTGTAAATTGAAATTTGCTATCGTAAATGTTAGCAACACCTCCGCCTTTGCGGGATGCACGGGGATATGGTCACTAGTGTAGCCAGGAGGTGAGGCCTCATTTAACACAGTAAATTCATCAGGCTTAAGCCATGTTTCAGTCAGGCCAATCACATCAAGATTATGATCAGTGATTAGTTCATTGACTATAATTGCCTTTGAAGTAAGGGATCTAACATTAAGTAGCCCTATTTTGAGATGTGAGATATCATGATCTCTTTCAGTAATGACAGGAATGGAGGTGGTCATTATCCTAGTGAGATTGCTAAGGCGAACACCGCCATGTTTAGTTTTGCCCAATGGTAGGTCGAGGCACAGACACGTTCTCAATGGTGATAGTTGAGCTGACTACACTAACTATGCTAGTGGCAGACTCCACTATGCTGGCAGGCTGGCTAATAGCTCGGTTGCCTGGCCTGCACCCTATTTCTTACTGTGGGTTAGAGGAGTTGTGAGCCCCTGTCTATGTTGGCAGATAAGATGAGAGCACCCCTC
>NW_025750737.1:15000-17938 GCF_021184085.1 Oncorhynchus gorbuscha | reverse complement strand
ATCGAGAGGAGGGGTTTTAGCAGCGATCGAGAGGAGGGTTTTGGCAGTGATCGAGAGGAGGGGTTTTAGCAGCGATCGAGAGGAGGGGTTTTGCAGCGATCGAGAGGAGGGGTTTTAGCAGCGATCGAGAGGAGGGGTTTTAGCAGTGATCGAGAGGAGGGTTTTAGCAGCGATCGAGAGGAGGGGTTTTAGCAGGATCGAGAGGAGGGGTTTTGGCAGTGATCGAGAGGAGGGTTTAGCAGCGATCGAGAGGAGGGGTTTTAGCAGCGATCGAGAGGAGGTTTTAGCAGCGATCGAGAGGAGGGGGTTTAGCAGCGATCGAGAGGAGGGGTTTTAGCAGCGATCGAGAGGAGGGGTTTTAGCAGCGATCGAGAGGAGGGTTTTAGCAGCGACGAGAGGAGGGGTTTTAGCAGTGATCGAGAGGAGGGGTTTTGGCAGTGATCGAGAGGAGGGGTTTAGCAGTGATCGAGAGGAGGGGTTTTGGGCAGCGATCGAGAGGAGGGGTTTTAGCAGCGATCGAGAGGAGGGGTTTGGCAGCGATCGAGAGGAGGGGTTTTAGCAGCGATCGAGAGGAGGGGTTTTGGCAGTGATCGAGAGGAGGGTTTTAGCAGCGATCGAGAGGGAGGGGTTTTGCGATCGAGAGGAGGGGTTTTAGCAGTGATCGAGAGGAGGGGTTTTGGCAGTGATCGAGAGGACGGGTTTTAGCAGCGATCGAGAGGAGGGGTTTTAGCAGTGATCGAGAGGAGGGGTTTTGGCAGCGATCGAGAGGAGGGGTTTTGGCAGCGATCGAGAGGAGGGGTTTTGGCAGCGATCGAGAGGAGGGGTTTTGGCAGCGATCGAGAGGAGGGGGTTTGGCGATCGAGAGGAGGGGTTTTGGCAGCGATCGAGAGGAGGGGTTTTGGCAGCGATCGAGAGGAGGGGTTTTGGCAGCGATCGAGAGGAGGCGTTTTGGCAGCGATCGAGAGGAGGGGTTTTAGCAGTGATCGAGAGGAGGGGTTTTAGCAGCGATCGAGAGGAGGGGTTTTAGCAGTGATCGAGAGGAGGGGTTTTAGCAGTGATCGAGAGGAGGGGTTTTGGCAGCGATCAAGAGGACCTGAGGGTGGGCGAGAGCTTGTCACGGACTTATTGTCCTGTTGAGATCGACAGAGATGATGCTTGATGGTTGTTGTTTTTTCCTCCTTTAAAACATTTCTGCTAAAAAGTGGTCAGTTGCTTTGAACCGGCCAGGTCAGAGGTTAAGGTTGACTAACAATTCACACACACTATTCTCTATATTAGTGCACTACCTTTTTTGAGTAGAGCTCTATAGTCTGTGGTCAAAAGAAGTGCACGAAGTAAGCAGTAGGGAGCAATTTGGGGCACACTCTCTAGTCTAGTATCTGGGACACACCCTCTAGTCTAATATCTGGGACACACCCTCTAGTCTAGTATAGTATCTGGGACACAACCTCTAGTCTAGTATCTGGGACACACCCTCTAGTCTAGTATCTGGGACACACCCTCTAGTCTAGTCTAGTATCTGGGACACACCCTCTAGTCTAGTATCTGGGACACACCCTCTAGTATAGTCTAGTATCTGGGACACACCCTCTAGTATAGTCTAGTATCTAGGACACACCCTCTAGTATCGTCTAGTATCTGGGACACACCCTCTAGTCTAGTCTAGTATCTGGGACACACCCTCTAGTCTAGTCTAGTATCTGGGACACACCCTCTAGTATAGTCTAGTATCTGGGACACACCCTCTAGTATCGTCTAGTATCTGGGACACACCCTCTAGTATAGTATCTGGGACACACCCTCTAGTATAGTCTAGTATCTGGGACACACCCTCTAGTCTAGTCTAGTATCTGGGACACACCCTCTAGTCTAGTTTCTAGGCCAAGTCACAAAATTGGAAGCAATGAGGCTTTGAAAATATTGTTAGATGATTAGCATAAATGTGGAATAATAATTAGTAGAGCTAATTTAAAACAGGACAGGTGCAACCAAGTGTATTAGATTACACCCATGCTATTACAGGCCTGTAAAACATTGACCGTTTGAGGTACTTGTGTTTAGTGAATCTGTCAGGTCAGAGGCAGCAAGGATGACCAGGTCAGAGAGAGAGAGAGAGAGAGAAGAGAGAAGAGTGTAATGATGACCAGGTCAGGGAGAGAGAGAGAAGAGAGAAGAGAGTAATGATGACCAGGTCAGAGAGAGAGAGAGAGAGAGAAGAGAGAAGAGAGTAATGATGACCAGGTCAGAGAGAGAGAGAGAGAGAAGAGAGAAGAGAGAAGTGAGTAAGGATGACCAGTTCAGAGAGAGAGAGAGAGAAGAGAGAAGAGAGAAGAGAGAAGAGAGTAATGATGACCAGGTCAGAGAGAGAGAGAAGAGAGAAGAGAGAAGAGAGAAGAGAGAAGAGAGAAGAGAGTAAGGATGACCAGTTCAGAGAGAGAGAGAGAGAAGAGAGAAGAGAGTAATGATGACCAGGTCAGAGAGAGAGAGAGAGAGAGAGAGAGAAGAGAGAAGAGAGTAATGATGACCAGGTCAGAGAGAGAGAGAGAGAGAGAAGAGAGAAGAGAGTAAGGATGACCAGGTCAGAGAGAGAGAGAGAAGAGAGAAGAGAGTAATGATGACCAGGTCAGAGAGAGAGAGAGAGAAGAGAGAAGAGAGTAAGGATGACCAGGTCAGAGAGAGAGAGAGAGAGAAGAGAGAAGAGAGTAAGGATGACCAGGTCAGAGAGAGAGAGAGAGAGAGAAGAGAGAAGAGAGTAATGATGACCAGGTCAGAGAGAGAGAGAGAGAGAGAGAAGAGAGAAGAGAGTAAGGATGACCAGGTCAGAGAGAGAGAGAGAGAGAGAGAAGAGAGAAGAGAGTAAGGATGACCAGTTCAGAGAGAGAGAGAGAGAAGAGAGAAGAGTGAAGAGAGAAGAGAGTAAGGATGACCAGGTCAGAGA
>NW_025750737.1:0-10000 GCF_021184085.1 Oncorhynchus gorbuscha | reverse complement strand
ATATATTACTAGAGGTTGAGGTCTAATGTATTAATCTAAACAGCAATATATTACTAGAGGTCTAATGTATCAATCTAACCAGCCAATATATTACTAGAGGTCGTGGTCTAATGTATCAATCTAACCAGCAATATATTACTAGAGGTCTAATGTATCAATCTAACCAGGAATATATTACTAGAGGTTGACGTCTAATGTATTAATCTAACCAGCAATATATTACTAGAGGTCTAATGTATCAATCTAATCAGCAATATATTTCTAGAGGTCTAATGTATCAATCTAACCAGCAATATATTACTAGAGGTCTAATGTATCAATCTAATCAGCAATATATTACTAGAGGTCTAATGTATCAATCTAACCAGCAATATATTACTAGAGGTCTAATGTATCAATCTAACCAGCAATATATTACTAGAGGTCTAATGTATCAATCTAACCAGCAATATATTACTAGAGGTCGTGGTCTAATGTATCAATCTAACCAGCAATATATTACTAGAGGTCTAATGTATCAATCTAACCAGCCAATATATTACTAGAGGTCTAATGTATCAATCTAACCAGCAATATATTACTAGAGGTTGACGTCTAATGTATTAATCTAACCAGCAATATATTGCTAGAGGTCTAATGTATCAATCTAACCAGCCAATATATTACTAGATGTCAAATGTATCAATCTAACCAGCAATATATTACTAGAGGTCTAATGTATCAATCTAACCAGCAATATATTACTAGAGGTCTAATGTATCAATCTAACCAGCCATTATATTACTAGAGGTTTAATGTATTAATCTAACCAGCAATATATTGCTAGAGGTCTAATGTATCAATCTAACCAGCAATATTTTACTAGAGGTTGACGTCTAATGTATCAATCTAACCAGCAATATATAACTAGAGGTCAAATGTATCAATCTAACCAGCAATATATTACTAGAGGTCTAATGTATCAATCTAACCAGCAATATATTACTAGAGGTCTAATGTATCAATCTAACCAGCCATATATTACTAGAGGTCTAATGTATCAATCTAACCAGCAATATATTACTAGAGGTAGAGGTCTAATGTATCAATCTAACCAGCAATATATTGCTAGAGGTCTAATGTATCAATCTAACCAGCCAATATATTACTAGAGGTCTAATGTATCAATCTAACCAGCAATATATTACTAGAGGTTGACGTCTAATGTATTAATCTAACCAGCCATATATTGCTAGAGGTTTAATGTATCAATCTAAACAGCAATATATTACTAGAGGTTGACGTCTAATGTATCAATCTAACCAGCAATATATTACTAGAGGTCTAATGTATCAATCTAACCAGCCAATATATTACTAGAGGTCTAATGTATCAATCTAACCAGCAATATATTACTAGAGGTCTAATGTATCAATCTAACCAGCAATATATTACTAGAGGTCGAATGTATCAATCTAACCAGCAATATATTACTAGAGGTCTAATGTATCAATCTAACCAGCAATATATTACTAGAGGTCTAATGTATCAATCTAACCAGCAATATATTACTAGAGGTCGTGGTCTAATGTATCAATCTAACCAGCAATATATTACTAGAGGTCTAATGTATCAATCTAACCAGCCAATATATTACTAGAGGTCTAATGTATCAATCTAACCAGCAATATATTACTAGAGGTTGACGTCTAATGTATTAATCTAACCAGCAATATATTGCTAGAGGTCTAATGTATCAATCTAACCAGCCAATATATTACTAGAGGTCTAATGTATCAATCTAACCAGCAATATATTAATAGAGGTCTAATGTATCAATCTAACCAGCAATATATTACTAGAGGTCTAATGTATCAATCTAACCAGCAATATATTACTAGAGGTCTAATGTATCAATCTAACCAGCAATATATTACTAGAGGTCTAATGTATCAATCTAACCAGCAATATATTACTAGAGGTCTAATGTATCAATCTAACCAGCAATATATTACTAGAGGTCTAATGTATCAATCTAACCAGCAATATATTACTAGAGGTTGACGTCTAATGTATTAATCTAACCAGCAATATATTGCTAGAGGTCTAATGTATCAATCTAACCAGCCAATATATTACTAGAGGTCTAATGTATCAATCTAACCAGCAATATATTAATAGAGGTCTAATGTATCAATCTAACCAGCAATATATTACTAGAGGTCTAATGTATCAATCTAACCAGCAATATATTACTAGAGGTCTAATGTATCAATCTAACCAGCAATATATTACTAGAGGTCTAATATATCAATCTAACCAGCCAATATATTACTAGAGGTTGAGGTCTAATGTATCAATCTAACCAGCAATATATTACTATAGGTCTAATGTATCAATCTAACCAGCCAATATATTACTAGAGGTTTAATGTATCAATCTAACCAGCAATATATTAGTAGAGGTCTAATGTATCAATCTAACCAGTTATATATTGCTAGAGGACTAATTTATGAAGCGTGGTCACTGTACTTATTGCAACAGTCAAGGAATCTGGTATTCTGAGAGTGAATTGGCTTTCTTTGAACAAAACCTCTAAATGTAAGATACATAGAACAAACACCAGCGACAGCAATCAAAACAACTGTCTTGGGAGAGAAGAGCCTAGAGAACCAGACAGCATCGCTGTCGCCAGCAGTAGAAGTGTGTTTTATATCACCACTAATGTGGACAATTTGTTCCACTCGATGTGGAGCGAGACTGCGGTGATTCTCTCCAGATTGATCCATTTTCCGAAAGACCCAAAGTTAGAAACCCATTGATATTTGTTCCTAAACAAACCGTGATTAGTTCCCTGAAATTGCAGGGACATTGGTAACCTCACAAAATGGAGGCTCTTTTGACCAGAGACCTACGGGAATAGAGTGTCATTTCAGACACCGACAAAGTCTTAGGTAAAATGGGGTTTATTTCAGTCTTAAGCAACGCGTTTAAAGGTTTATACTGACTGACCTTTATATTTATACTGCCTCATATAGAACACGGATGTAACGAGTTTAACTGGCTCTGATGGTAAACATATACAAAGAGACATGATAACATGATATGGACAGTGATATGATAACATGATATGGACAGTAATATGATAACATGATATGGACAGTAATATGATAACATGATATGGACAGTAATATGATAACATGATATGGACAGTAACACAATAACATGATATGGACAGTAATATGATAACATGATATGGACAGTAATATGATAACATGATATGGACAGTAATATGATAACATGATATGGACAGTAACACAATAACATGATATGGACAGTAATATGATAACATGATATGGACAGTAATATGATAACATGATATGGACAGTAATATGATAACATGATAACATGATATGGGCAGTAACATGATAACATGATAACATGATATGGACAGTAACATGATAACATGATATGGACAGTGATATGATAACATGATAACATGATATGGACAGTAATATGATAACATGATATGGACAGTAACATGATAACATGATATGGACAGTGATATGATAATATGATAACATGATATGGACAGTAATATGATAACATGATAACATGATATGGACAGTAACATGATAACATGATATGGGCAGTAACATGATAACATGATAACATGATATGGACAGTAACATGATAACATGATATGGACAGTGATATGATAACATGATAACATGATATGGACAGTAATATGATAACATGATATGGACAGTAACATGATAACATGATATGGACAGTAACATGATAACATGATAACATGATATGGACAGTAACATGATAACATGATATGGACAGTAATATGATAACATGATATGGACAGTAATATGATAACATGATATGGACAGTGATATGATAACATGATATGGACAGTAACATGATAACATGATAACATGATATGGACAGTAACATGATAACATGATATGGACAGTAATATGATAACATGATAACATGATATGGACAGTAACATGATAACATGATATGGACAGTAACATGATAACATGATAACATGATATGGACAGTAACATGATAACATGATATGGACAGTAATATGATAACATGATATGGACAGTAATATGATAACATGATATGGACAGTGATATGATAACATGATATGGACAGTAACATGATAACATGATAACATGATATGGACAGTAACATGATAACATGATATGGACAGTAATATGATAACATGATATGGACAGTAATATGATAACATGATATGGACAGTAATATGATAACATGATATGGACAGTAATATGATAACATGATAACATGATAACATGATATGGACAGTAACATGATAACATGACATGGACAGTAACATGATAACATGATAACATGATATGGACAGTAACATGATAACATGATATGGACAGTAATATGATAACATGATATGGACAGTAATATGATAACATGATATGGACAGTGATATGATAACATGATATGGACAGTAACATGATAACATGATAACATGATATGGACAGTAACATGATAACATGATATGGACAGTAATATGATAACATGATATGGACAGTAATATGATAACATGATATGGACAGTAATATGATAACATGATAACATGATAACATGATATGGACAGTAATATGATAACATGATATGGACAGTAATATGATAACATGATATGGACAGTAATATTATAACATGATATGGACAGTAACATGATAACATGATAACATGATATGGACAGTAACATGATAACATGATATGGACAGTAATATGATAACATGATATGGACAGTAATATGATAACATGATATGGACAGTGATATGATAACATGATATGGACAGTAACATGATAACATGATAACATGATATGGACAGTAACATGATAACATGATATGGACAGTAATATGATAACATGATATGGACAGTAATATGATAACATGATATGGACAGTAATATGATAACATGATATGGACAGTAATATGATAACATGATAATATGATAACATGATATGGACAGTAATATGATAACATGATATGGACAGTAATATGATAACATGATATGGACAGTAATATTATAACATGATATGGACAGTAATATGATAACATGATATGGACAGTAATATGATAACATGATAACATGATAACATGATATGGACAGTAATATGATAACATGATAACATGATAACATGATATGGACAGTAATATGATAACATGATATGGACAGTAATATGATAACATGATATGGACAGTAACATGATAACATGATAACATGATATGGACAGTAACATGATAACATGATATGGACAGTAACATGATAACATGATATGGACAGTAATATGATAACATGATATGGACAGTAACATGATAACATGATAACATGATATGGACAGTAACATGATAACATGATAACATGATATGGACAGTAATATGATAACATGATATGGACAGTACTATGATAACATGATAACATGATATGGACAGTAATATGATAACATGATATGGACAGTAATATAACATGATATGGACAGTAATATGATAACATGATATGGACAGTAATATGATAACATGATAACATGATATGGACAGTAATATGATAACATGATAACATGATATGGACAGTAATATGATAACATGATAACATGATATGGACAGTAATATGATAACATGATAACATGATATGGACAGTAATATGATAACATGATAACATGATATGGACAGTAACATGATAACATGATATGGACAGTAATATGATAACATGATAACATGATATGGACAGTAACATGATAACATGATATGGACAGTAATATGATAACATGATATGGACAGTAATATGATAACATGATAACATGATATGGACAGTAACATGATAACATGATATGGACAGTAATATGATAACATGATAACATGATATGGACAGTAATATGATAACATGATAACATGATATGGACAGTAATATGATAACATGATATGGACAGTAATATGATAACATGATATGGACAGTAATATGATAACATGATATGGACAGTAACATGATAACATGATATGGACAGTAATATGATAACATGATATGGACAGTCACATGATACCATGATAACATGATATGGACAGTAATATGATAACATGATATGGACAGTAACATGATAACATGATAACATGATAACATGATATGGACAGTAATATGATAACATGATATGGACAGTAATATGATAACATGGTATGGACAGTAACATGATACCATGATAACATGATATGGACAGTAATATGATAACATGGTATGGACAGTAACATGATAACATGATATGGACAGTAACATGATAACATGATAACATGATATGGACAGTAACATGATAACATGATAACATGATATGGACAGTAATATGATAACATGATATGGACAGTAACATGATAACATGATAACATGATATGGACAGTAACATGATAACATGATAACATGATATGGACAGTAACATGATAACGTGATATGGACAGTAACATGATAACATGATAACATGATATGGACAGTAACATGATAACATGATATGGACAGTAACATGATAACATGATAACATGATATGGACAGTAACATGATACCATGATAACATGATATGGACAGTAATATGATAACATGATATGGACAGTAACATGATAACATGATAACATGATATGGACAGTAACATGATAACATGATATGGACAGTAACATGATAACATGATATGGACAGTAATATTATAACATGATATGGACAGTAACATGATAACATGATATGGACAGTAATATGATAACATGATATGGACAGTAACATGATAACATGATAACATGATATGGACAGTAACATGATAACATGATAACATGATATGGACAGTAATATTATAACATGATATGGACAGTAACATGATAACATGATATGGACAGTAATATGATAGCATGATATGGACAGTAATATAACATGATAACATGATAACATGATATGGACAGTAACATGATAACATGATATGGACAGTAATATGATAACATGATATGGACAGTAACATGATAACATGATAACATGATATGGACAGTAATTTGATAACATGATATGGACAGTAATTTGATAACATGATATGGACAGTAATATGATAACATGATATGGACAGTAATATGATAACATGATAACATGATATGGACAGTAACATGATAACATGATATGGACAGTAACACGATAACATGATATGGACAGTAATATGATAACATGATATGGACAGTAACATGATAACATGATATGGACAGTAATATTATAACATGATATGGCCAGTAACACGATAACATGATATGGACAGTAATATGATAACATGATATGGACAGTAACATGATAACATGATATGGACAGTAACATGATAACATGATATGGACAGTAATATTATAACATGATATGGACAGTAACATGATAACATGATATGGACAGTAATATGATAACATGATATGGACAGTAACATGATAACATGATAACATGATATGGACAGTAACATGATAACATGATATGGACAGTAATATTATAACATGATATGGACAGTAACATGATAACATGATATGGACAGTAATATGATAACATGATATGGACAGTAATATGATAACATGATAACATGATAACATGATATGGACAGTAACATGATAACATGATATGGACAGTAATATGATAACATGATATGGACAGTAATATGATAACATGATATGGACAGTAACATGATAACATGATAACATGATATGGACAGTAACATGATAACATGATATGGACAGTAACATGATAACATGATAACATGATATGGACAGTAATATGATAACATGATATGGACAGTAACATGATAACATGATAACATGATATGGACAGTAACATGATAACATGATATGGACAGTAATTTGATAACATGATATGGACAGTAATATGATAACATGATATGGACAGTAACACGATAACATGATATGGACAGTAATATGATAACATGATATGGACAGTAACATGATAACATGATGACATGATATGGACAGTAACACGATAACATGATATGGACAGTAATATGATAAGATGATATGGACAGTAACATGATAACATGATATGGACAGTAACATGATAACATGATAACATGATATGGACAGTAACATGATAACATGATATGGACAGTAACATGATAACATGATATGGACAGTAATATGATAACATGATAACATGATATGGACAGTAACATGATAACATGATAACATGATATGGACAGTAACATGATAACATGATATGGACAGTAACATGATAACATGATATGGACAGTAATATGATAACATGATAACATGATATGGACAGTAACATGATAACATGATAACATGATATGGACAGTAACATGATAACATGATATGGACAGTAATATGATAACATGATATGGACAGTAATATGATAACATGATATGGACAGTAACATGATAACATGATAACATGATATGGACAGTAACATGATAACATGATATGGACAGTAACATGATAACATGATATGGACAGTAATATGATAACATGATATGGACAGTAACATGATAACATGATAACATGATATGGACAGTAACATGATAACATGATATGGACAGTAATTTGATAACATGATATGGACAGTAATATGATAACATGATATGGACAGTAATATGATAACATGATAACATGATATGGACAGTAACATGATAACATGATATGGACAGTAACACGATAACATGATATGGACAGTAATATGATAACATGATATGGACAGTAACATGATAACATGATAACATGATATGGACAGTAACACGATAACATGATATGGACAGTAATATGATAACATGATATGGACAGTAACATGATAACATGATATGGACAGTAACATGATAACATGATAACATGATATGGACAGTAACATGATAACATGATATGGACAGTAACATGATAACATGATATGGACAGTAATATGATAACATGATAACATGATATGGACAATAATATGATAACATGATAACATGATATGGACAGTAATATGATAACATGATATGGACAGTAACATGATAACATGATAACATGATATGGACAGTAACATGATAACATGATAACATGATATGGACAGTAATATGATAACATGATATGGACAGTAACATGATAACATGATAACATGATATGGACAGTAACATGATAACATGATATGGACAGTAACATGATAACATGATAACATGATATGGACAGTAACATGATAACATGATACCATGCTATGGACAGTAACATGATAACATGATATGGACAGTAACATGATAACATGATAACATGATATGGACAGTAACATGATAACATGATAACATGATATGGACAGTAACATGATAACATGATATGGACAGTAACATGATAACATGATAACATGATATGGACAGTAACATGATAACATGATAACATGATATGGACAGTAACATGATAACATGATATGGACAGTAACATGATAACATGATAACATGATATGGACAGTAACATGATAACATGATATGGACAGTAACATGATAACATGATAACATGATATGGACAGTAATATGATAACATGATATGGACAGTAATATGATAACATGATAACATGGTATGGACAGTAATATGATAACATGATATGGACAGTAATATGATAACATGATAACATGATATGGACAGTAACATGATAACATGATATCACGATATGGACAGTCACATGATAACATGATAACATGATATGGACAGTAATATGATAACATGATAACATGATATGGACAGTAACATGATAACATGATATCATGATATGGACAGTCACATGATAACATGATAACATGATATGGACAGTAATATGATAACATGATAACATGATATGGACAGTAATATGTAACAAATGTAATTTCAAATTTTGCAACATGAGACTGAAAAGAGGTGGTTGGTCACATGTGAATATATTATTTTGTAAACACTGGACAGTACAATGATACAGTATGTGTCAGTACTGGATAG
>NW_025750736.1:10000-17942 GCF_021184085.1 Oncorhynchus gorbuscha | reverse complement strand
TGGCAGCCAGCTGTCTGTCTGCCATACCACAGTTACACCAGAGAGAGGTGCAGGGACTGGCAGCCGGTGGTCTGTCTGGCCATACCACAGTTACAACAGAGAGAGGTGCAGGGACTGACAGCCAGCTGTCTGTCTGGCCATACTACCGTTACAACAGAGAGAGGTGCAGGGACTGACAGCCAGCTGTCTGTCTGGCCATACTACAGTTACAACAGAGAGAGCTGCAGGGACTGACAGCCAGCTGTCTGTCTGCCATACTACAGTTACACCAGAGAGGGGTGCAGGGACTGACAGCCAGCTGACTGTCTGGCCATACTACAGTTACAACAGAGAGAGGTGCAGGGACTGGCAGCCAGCTGTCTGTCTGGCCATACTACAGTTACAACAGAGAGAGGTGCAGGGACTGGCAGCCAGCTGTCTGTCTGGCCATACTACAGTTACAACAGAGAGAGGTGCAGGGACTGGCAGCCAGCTGTCTGTCTGACCATACTACAGTTACAACAGAGAGAGGTGCAGGGACTGGCAGCCAGCTGTCTGTCTGGCCATACTACAGTTACAACAGAGAGAGGTGCAGGGACTGACAGCCAGCTGACTGTCTGGCCATACTACAGTTACAACAGAGAGAGGTGCAGGGACTGACAGCCAGCTGACTGTCTGGCCATACTACAGTTACAACAGAGAGAGGTGCAGGGACTGACAGCCAGCTGACTGTCTGGCCATACTACAGTTACAACAGAGAGCGGTGCAGGGACTGACAGCCAGCTGTCTGTCTGCCATACTACAGTTACAACAGAGAGAGGTGCAGGGACTGACAGCCAGCTGTCTGTCTGCCATACTACAGTTACAACAGAGAGAGGTGTAGGGACTGACAGCCAGTTGTCTGTCTGGCCATACTACAGTTACAACAGAGAGAGGTGCAGGGACTGACAGCCAGTGGTCTGTCTGGCCATACTACAGTTACAACAGAGAGAGGTGCAGGGACTGACAGCCAGCTGTCTGTCTGCCATACTACAGTTACAACAGAGAGCGGTGTAGGGACTGACAGCCAGCTGTCTGTCTGGCCATACTACAGTTACAACAGAGAGAGGTGCAGGGACTGGCAGCCAGCTGTCTGTCTGCCATACCACAGTTACACCAGAGAGAGGTGCAGGGACTGGCAGCCGGTGGTCTGTCTGGCCATACCACAGTTACAACAGAGAGAGGTGCAGGGACTGACAGCCAGCTGTCTGTCTGGCCATACCACAGTTACAACAGAGAGAGGTGCAGGGACTGACAGCCAGCTGTCTGTCTGGCCATACTACAGTTACAACAGAGAGGGGTGCAGGGACTGGCAGCCAGCTGTCTGTCTGGCCATACTACAGTTACAACAGAGAGAGGTACAGGGACTGACAGCCAGCTGACTGTCTGGCCATACTACAGTTACAACAGAGAGAGGTGCAGGGACTGACAGCCAGCTGACTGTCTGGCCATACTACAGTTACAACAGAGAGAGGTGCAGGGACTGACAGCCAGCTGACTGTCTGGCCATACTACAGTTACAACAGAGAGAGGTGCAGGGACTGACAGCCAGCTGACTGTCTGGCCATACTACAGTTACAACAGAGAGAGGTGCAGGACTGGCAGCCAGCTGTCTGTCTGGCCATACTACAGTTACAACAGAGAGAGGTGCAGGACTGACAGCCAGCTGACTGTCTGGCCATACTACAGTTACAACAGAGAGAGGTGCAGGGACTGACAGCCAGCTGTCTGTCTGGCCATACTACAGTTACAACAGAGAGAGGTGCAGGGACTGACAGCCAGCTGACTGTCTGGCCATACTACAGTTACAACAGAGAGAGGTGCAGGGACTGACAGCCAGCTGACTGTCTGCCATACTACAGTTACAACAGAGAGAGGTGCAGGGACTGGCAGCCAGCTGACTGTCTGGCCATACTACAGTTACAACAGAGAGAGGTGCAGGGACTGGCAGCCAGCTGTCTGTCTGCCATACTACAGTTACAACAGAGAGCGGTGCAGGGACTGACTACTAGAAGAGAATGATTAATATCTGGGTCTGAATTGTTTTTCAGAATGACACAGTTTCTATTTGATGCAAAACACAGAAACATAGATGATAAAAAAAAGTAAAAACTAAAACTGAGACAGAAACCAAACAAATCATTGAAACTACTGAGCAGAAATCAACACTGCAGTGTTTAATTATTTACATGTTCTGCATATTCAGCATAATAATTCAGAGTAATACAGGGAGAATTGTAATGACAAAATGTGCTTGAAGTGAATTATGTATAGTAAAATATTTTTTGTATAACAAATGAACAAACACATTAAGACTCTTTTTACATTTTGATTTGCTATCTGATTCAATTAGTGAAAGAATGTCATCTTCAGAATAAGTTCTGTTTCTACTGAGTACACTTAGAAAAAGGCTTACAAATGGGTTCAGCCGTCCTCATAGGAGAACTCTTTGGTTCCAGGTTTAACAAGTTTGGATTTCATGTAGAACCCTCTGTAGAAAGGGATCTACATGGAACTGAAAAGGGCTCTACGTGGAACTGAAAAGGCTCTACGTGGAACTGGGAAGGGCTCTAAATGGAACTGGAAAGGACTCTAAATGGAACTGGAAAGGGCTCTAAATGGAACTGGAAAGGGTTCTGAATGGAACTGGAAAGGATTCTAAATGGAACTGGAAAGGGTTCTGAATGGAACTGGAAAGGGTTCTAAATGGAACTGGAAAGGACTCTAAATGGAACTGGAAAGGGTTCTGAATGGAACTGGAAAGGGTTCTGAATGGAACTGGGAAGGGTTCTGAATGGAACTGGAAAGGGTTCTGAATGGAACTGGAAAGGGTTCTTAATGGAACTGGAAAGGGTTCTGAATGGAACTGGAAAGGACTCTACATGGAACTGGAAAGGACTCTAAAGGGACCTGGAAAGGGCTCTACATGGAACTGGAATCTCCCTATCTACTTATCTTACGCCTCCTATCTCCCTTCTTTATGCCTTCTATCTCTCCGGCTTCTATCTCCTGTTTCTATCTCTCTGCCTTCTATCTCCATGCCTTTTATCTCCCTGTCTCCTCTCCCTGCCATCTATGTCCCTGCCTAATGTATTCTATCTCCATGCCTTGTGCCTTCTATCGCCCTGCCTCCCGCTTTCTATCTCCCTGCCTCCTGCAGGTAGCCATGTGGTTAGAGCGTTGGGCCAGTAACCGAACAAATCCCCAAGCTGACAAGGTAAAAATCTGTCATTCTGCCCCTGAGGACTTCCGGCGCCGACAGAGATGGCCGCCTCGCTTCGCTTTCCTAGGAAACTATGCAGTTTTTTGTTTTTTTACATGTTATTTCTTACAGTGGTACCCCAGGTCATCTTGGGTTTCATTACATACAGTCGAGAAGAACTACTGAACATAAGAGCAGCGTCAACTCACCATCAGCACGACCAAGAATATGACTTTCGCGAAGCGGATCCTGTGTTCTGCCTTTCACCCAGGACAACGGAATGGATCCCAGCTGGTGACCCAAAAAAACGACTTCGTAAAAGGGGGAAACGGAGCGGTCTTCTGGTCAGACTCCGGAGATGGGCACATCGTGCACCACTCCCTAGCAGTCCTCTCGCCAATGTCCAGTCTCTAGACAACAAGGTTGATGAAATCTGAGCAAGGGCAGCATTCCAGAGGGACATCAGAGACTGTAACGTTCTTTGCTTCACGGAAACATGGCTCACTGGAGAGACGCTATCGGAGTCGGTGCAGCCAACTGGTTTCTCCACGCATCGCGCAGACAGAAACAAACATCTTTCTGGTAAGAGGGGCGGGGCATATGCTTCATGGTTAACGTGACGTGGTGTGATCATAACAACATACAGGTACTCAAGTCCTTCTGTTCACCTGATTTAGAATTCCTCACAATCAAATGTCGATCGCATTATCTACCAAGGGAATTCTCTTCGATTATAATCACAGCCGTATGTATACCCCCCCCAAGCAGACACATCGATGGCTCTGAACGAACTTTATTTGACTCTTTGCAAACTGGAATCCATTTATCCGGAGGCTGCATTCATTGTAGCTGGGGATTTTAACAAGGCTAATCTGAAAACAAGACTCCCTAAATTTTTATCAGCATATCGATTGCGCAACTAGGGCTGGAAAAACCTTGGATCACTGCTATTCTAACTTCCGCGACGCATATAAGGCCCTGCCCCGCCCTCCTTTCGGAAAAGCGGACCACGACTCCATTTGGTTGATCCCTGCCTACAGACAGAAACTAAAACAAGAAGCTCAAGCGCTGAGGTCTGTTCAACGCTGATCCGACCAATCTGATTCCACACTCCAAGACTGCTTCCATCATGTGGACTGGGATATGTTTCGTATTGCGTCAGACAACAACATTGACGAATACGCTGATTCGGTGAGCGAGTTCATTAGAACGTGCGTTGAAGATGTCGTTCCCATAGCAACGATTAAAACATTCCCAAACCAGAAACCTTGGATTGATGGCAGCATTCGCGTGAAACTGAAAGCCCGAACCACTGCTTTTAATCAGGGCAAGGTGACCAGAAACATGACCGAATACAAACAGTGTAACTATTCCCCCCGCAAGGCAATCAAAGAAGCTAAGCGTCAGTATAGAGACAAAGTAGAATCTCAATTCAACGGCTCAGACACAAGAGGTATGTGGCAGGGTCTACAGTCAATCACGGATTACAAAAGAAAACCAGCCCCATCACGGACCAGGATGTCTTGCTCCCAGGCAGACTAAATAACTTTTTGCCCGCTTTGAGGACAATAGAGTGCCACTGACACGGCCCGCAACTAAAACATGCGGACTCTCCTTCACTGCAGCCGACGTGAGGAAAACATTTAAACATGTCAACCCTCGCAAGGCTGCAGGCCCAGACGGCATCCCCAGCCGCGCTCTCAGAGCATGCGCAGACCAGCTGGCTGGTGTGTTTACGGACATATTCAATCAATCCCTATTCCATTCTCTTGTTCCCACATGCTTCAAGAGGGCCACCATTGTTCCTGTTCCCAAGAAAGCTAAGGTAACTGAGCCAAATGACTACCGCCCCGTAGCACTCACTTCCGTCATCATGAAGTGCTTTGAGATACTAGTCAAAGACCATATCACCTCCATCCTACCTGACACACTAGACCCACTCCAATTTGCTTACCGCCCAAATAGGTCCACAGACGATGCAATCTCAACCACACTGCACACTGCCCTAACCCATCTGGACAAGAGGAATACCTATGTGAGAATGCTGTTCATCGACTACAGCTCGGCATTTAACACCATAGTGCCCTCCAAGCTGGGTCTTGACCCCGCGCTGTGCAACTGGGTACTGGACTTCCTGACGGGCCGCCCCAGGTGGTGAGGGTAGGCAACAACATTTCCACCCCGCTGATCCTCAACACTGGGGCCCCACAAGGGTGCGTTCTGAGCCCTCGCCTGTACTCCCTGTTCACCCACGACTGCGTGGCCACGCACGCCTCCAACTCAATCATCGAGTTTGCGGACGACACAATAGTGGTAGGCTTGATTACCAACAACGACGAGACGGCCTACAGGGAGGAGGTGAGGGCCCTCGGAGTGTGGTGTCAGGAAAATAACCTCACACTCAACATCAACAAAACTAAGGAGATGATTGTGGACTTCAGGAAACAGCAGAGGGAACACCCCCCTATCCACATTGATGGAACAGTAGTGGAGAGGGTAGTAAGTTTTAAGTTCCTCGGCATACACATCACAGACAAACGGCAAACTGAATTGGTCCACCCACACAGACAGCATCGTGAAGAAGGCGCAACAGCGTCTCTTCAACCTCAGGGGGCTGAAGAAATTTGGCTTGTCACCAAAAGCACTCACAAACTTCTACAGATGCACAATCGAGAGCATCCTGTCGGGCTGTATCACCGCCTGGTACGGCAACTGCTCCGCCCACAACCGTAAGGCTCTCCAGAGGGTAGTGAGGTCTGCACAACGCATCACCAGGGGCAAACTACCTGCCCTTCAGGACACCTACATCACCCAATGTCACAGGAAGGCCATAAAGATCATCAAGGACAACAACCACCCGAGCCACTGCCTGTTCACCCCGCTATCATCCAGAAGGCGAGGTCAGTACAGGTGCATCAAAGCTGGGACCGAGAGACTGAAAAACAGCTTCTATCTCAAGGCCATCAGACTGTTAAACAGCCACCACTAACATTGAGTGTCTGGTGCCAACACACTGACTCAACTCCAGCCACTTTAATAATGGGAATTGATGGGAAATGATGTAAAATATATCACTAGCCACTTTAAACAATGCTACCTAATATAATGTTTACATACCCTACATTATTTATCTCATATGTATATGTATCACTAGCCACTTTAACTATGCCACTTTGTTTACATACTCATCTCATATGTATATACTGTACTCGATACCATCTACTGTATCTTGCCTATGCCGCTCTGTACCATCACCCATTCATATATCTTTATGTACATATTCTTTATCCCCTTACACTTGTGTCTATAAGGTAGTAGTTTTGGAATTGTTAGCTAGATTACTTGTTGGTTATTACTGCATTGTCGGAACTAGAAGCACAAGCATTTCGCTACACTCGCATTAACATCTGCTAACCATGTGTATGTGACAAATACAATTTGATTTGATTTGAACAAGGCAGTTAACCCACTGTAGGCCGTCATTGGAAATACGAATTTGTTACTTGCCTAGTTAAATAAAATATATAATAGTTTTATTTTATTTTTTTATCTCCCTTCGATCTCCTTGGCTCCTGCCTTCTATCTCCCTGGCTCCTGCTTTCTATCTCCTTGGCTCCTGCTTTCTATCTCCCTGGCTCCTGCTTTCTATCTCCCTGGCTCCTGCTTTCTATCTCCCTGGCTCCTGCTTTCTATCTCCCTGGCTCCTGCTTTCTATCTCCCTGGCTCCTGCTTTCTATCTCCTTGGCTCCTGCTTTCTATCTGCCTGGCTCCTGCTTTCTATCTCCTTGGCTCCTGCTTTTTATCTCCCTGGCTCCTGCTTTCTATCTCCCTGGCTCCTGCTTTCTATCTCCTTGGCTCCTGCTTTCTATCTCCCTGGCTCCTTTCTATCTCCCTGGCTCCTGCTTTCTATCTCCCTGGCTCCTGCTTTCTATCTCCTTGGCTCCTTCTTTCTATCTCCCTGGCTACTGCTTTCTATCTCCCTGGCTCCTGCTTTCTATCTCCCTGGCTCCTGCTTTCTATCTCCTTGGCTCCTGCTTTCTATCTCCTTGGCTCCTGCTTTCTATCTCCCTGGCTCCTGCTTTCTATCTCCTTGGCTCCTGCTTTCTATCTCCCTGGCTCCTGCTTTCTATCTCCCTGCCTCCTGCTTTCTATCTCCTTGGCTCCTGCTTTCTATCTCCCTGGCTCCTGCTTTCTATCTCCTTGGCTCCTGCTTTCTATCTGCCTGGCTCCTGCCTTCTATCTCCCTGGCTCCTGCTTTCTATCTCCTTGGCTCCTTCTTTCTATCTCCCTGGCTCCTGCTTTCTATCTCCCTGGCTCCTGCTTTCTATCTCCCTGGCTCCTGCCTTCTATCTCCCTGGCTCCTGCTTTCCATCTCCTGCCTCCTTCTTTCTATCTCCCTGGCTCTGCTTTCTATCTCCCTGGCTCCTGCTTTCTATCTCCCTGGCTCCTGCTTTCTATCTCCTTGGCTCCTTCTTTCTATCTCCTGGCTTGCCTTCATCTCCCTGCCTCCTGCTTTCTATCTCTATCTCATCTCCCTGGCTCCTGCCTCCAGCCTGAAGATCAGTTTCTATCTCCCTGGCTCCTGCTTTCTATCTCCTTGGCTCCTTCTTTCCTCCTGGCTCCTGGCCTTGGCTGTCTTCATCTCCTGGCTCCTGCCTTCTATCTCCCTGCTGCTCTGCTCCTTCCTGCAGATCTCCTGGCTCCTGCTTTCAAAACTCTAAT
>NW_025750736.1:0-7500 GCF_021184085.1 Oncorhynchus gorbuscha | reverse complement strand
GGAGAGTCAGCCAGTCAGCCAGTCAGCCAGCCAGTCAGTCAGTCAGTCAGCCAGTCAGCCAGTCAGGTGTCACCAAGCATCAGGTTCTATTAGCTGTAGTTAACATCATGTGAGAGGAGGAGAGTCAGCCAGTCAGCCAGTCAGCCAGCCAGTCAGCCAGCCAGCCAGTCAGTCAGCCAGTCAGCCAGTCAGCCAGCCAGCCAGTCAGTCAGTCAGTCAGCCAGTCAGCCAGTCAGGTGTCACCAAGCATCAGGTTCTATTAGCTGTAGTTAACATCATGTGAGAGGAGGAGAGTCAGCCAGTCAGCCAGTCAGCCAGCCAGTCAGTCAGTCAGTCAGCCAGTCAGCCAGTCAGGTGTCACCAAGCATCAGGTTCTATTAGCTGTAGTTAACATCATGTGAGAGGAGGAGAGTCAGCCAGTCAGCCAGTCAGCCAGCCAGTCAGCCAGTCAGCCAGCCAGCCAGTCAGTCAGTCAGTCAGTCAGTCAGTCAGCCAGTCAGCCAGTCAGGTGTCACCAAGCATCAGGTTCTATTAGCTGTAGTTAACATCATGTGAGAGGAGGAGATAACCTACTGTGAAACGACAAGAATAAATGTGTACCAATACAGCAGTTATTACTGTTCCCCCTCAGGCAAATTCCTTTCCCTTAAGCCCAAGCCCGGAACATTGTGTTTTATTACCTCCATTGATAAGTCTCTTAAGTACCTGGGGAATTAAAATATTCAGGCTCGTCATATCAGTGTCTGTTCTAAGTTTCATGCAGGGCACATCATTATAGCAGCCTTTTAAATTGAGTCTAGAAGAAAGATGGGTTCAAGTGCAAATTAATTTCAGATTACCACAACAAAGACGATCAATTCTCAACGAGCTAGCCAGCAAAATGCTTTCCAGAGGGCCCAAGGTCCCTGAGTTCCCTACCTCCCTATCAAACATCTCCAGTGAAGAGAAAGACCTTTCTACTCCAACAACACTAATGATCTGAGAGAACAGAGTAGAACCATGCCTACCTGCTCCCCCGTCCACCGCCTACTCTCCTCCCATCATCTTGTCTCTCAGAAGTCCCTCATTAACAGTCCTGCTGTTTCCGCAGAGTCTAACAAAGTCTAGTAGATTCATTATCACCCCCTGTAATCAGGCTGGACTTAAGAACAGGTCACTCTGGCCTGGCAGCCTGGCAGCAGGTGAAGAAGACAAGGTCATCAAGTAAACTGAAGAGGAGCCTTTATCGTTTATTTCTGCAACTCTGTTTAAACTCTCCACCTGACAGTCACAACCTGACAGTCACAACTGAGTTTGAAAGGAGAGCCACTGTTTAAACTCTCAAAATGACAGTCACAACTGGGTTTAGAAGGAGAGGCTCTGTTTAAACTCTCAAACTGACAGTCACAACTGGGTTCAGAAGGAGAGGCTCTGTTTAAACTCTGGGATGAAATGGGATGAAAGGGAGAGGCAAGAGGTAGTTAAAAAGAGGGAAAAAGAGGTTGGTATAGTAGGGTCAGGAAGAGGTTGGTATAGTAGGGTCAGTTGGGTATAGTAGGGTCAGGAAGAGAGTTGGTATAGTAGGGTCAGGTTGGTATAGAAGGGTTAGGTTGGTATTGTACTATCAGGTTGGTATTATAGTGTCAGGGTGGTATAGTAGGGTCAGGAAGAGGTTGGTATAGTAGGATCAGGGTGGTATAGAAGGGTAGGGTTGGTATAGTAGTATCAGGGTGGTATAGTAGGGTCAGGAAGAGGTTGGTATAGTAGGGTCAGGCTGGTATAGAAGGGTAGGGTTGGTATAGTAGTATCAGGGTGGTATAGTAGGGTCAGGAAGAGGTTGGTATAGTAGGGTCAGGGTGGTATAGAAGGGTAGGGTTGGTATAGTAGTATCAGGGTGGTATAGTAGGGTCAAGAAGAGGTTGGTATAGAAGGATTAGGTTGGTAAGTAGTGTCAGGAAGAGGTTGGTAAAGTAGGGCCAGGTTGGTATAGAAGGGTAGGGTTGGTATAGTAGTATCAGGGTGGTATAGTAGGGTCAGGAAGAGGTTGGTATAGAAGGATTAGGTTGGTATAGTAGTGTCAGGAAGAGGTTGGTAAAGTAGGGCCAGGTTGGTATAGAAGGGTCAGGAAGAGGTTGCTACAGGAGGGTCAGGAAGAGGTTGGTATAGTAGTATCAGGGTGGTATAGAAGGGTTAGGTTGGTATAGTAGTATCAGGGTGGTATAGTAGGGTCAGGAATAGGTTGGTATAGTAGGGCCGGGTGGTATTGTATTATCAGGTTGGTATAGTAGTATCAGGTTGGTATAGTAGGGTCAGGAAGAGGTTGGTATAGTATGGTCAGGAAGAGGTTGGTATAGAAGGGTTAGGGTGGTATAGAAGGGTTAGGTTGGTATAGTAGTATCAGGGTGGTATAGTAGGGTCAGGAATAGGTTGGTATAGTAGGGTCTGGGTGGTATAGAAGGGTTAGGTTGGTATTGTACTATCAGGTTGGTATTATACTGTCAGGGTGGTATAGTAGGGTCAGGAATAGGTTGGTATAGTAGGGTCAGGTTGGTATAGAAGGGTTAGGTTGGTATAATAGGGTCCGGGTGGTATAGAAGGGTTAGGAAGAGGTTCGTATAGTAGGGTCAGGAAGAGGTTGGTATAGAAGGATTAGGTTGGTATAGTAGTGTCAGGAAGAGGTTGGTATAGAAGGGTTAGGTTGGTATAGTAGTATCAGGGTGGTATAGTAGGGTCAAGAATAGGTTGGTATAGGAGGATTAGGTTGGTATAGTAGTGTCAGGAAGAGGTTGGTAAAGTAGGGCCAGGTTGGTATAGAAGGGTTAGGTTGGTATAGTAGAATCAGGGTGGTATATTAGGGTCAGGAATAGGTTGGAATAGTAGGGTCCGGGTGGTATTGTATTATCAGGTCTGTATAGTAGTATCAGGTTGGTATAGTAGGGTCCGGGTGGTATAGAAGGGTTAGGTTGGTATTGTACTATCAGGTTGGTATTATACTGTCAGGGTGGTATAGTAGGGTCAGGGTGGTATAGAAGGGTTAGGTTGGTATAGTAGTATCAGGGTGGTATAGTAGGGTCAGGAATAGGTTGGTATAGTAGGGTCAGGGTGGTATAGAAGGGTTAGGTTGGTATAGTAGTATCAGGGTGGTATAGTAGGGTCAGGAAGAGGTTTGTATAGTAGGGTCAGAAAGAGGTTGGTATAGTAGGTCAGGTTGGTATAGTAGGGTCAAGTTGGTATTGTAGGGTCAGGGTGGTATAGAAGGGTAGGGTTGGTATAGTAGTATCAGGGTGGTATAGTAGGGTCAGGAAGAGGTTGGTATAGTAGGGTCAGGGTGTTATAGAAGGGTAGGGTTGGTATAGTAGTATCAGGGTGGTATAGTAGGGTCAGGAAGAGGTTGGTATAGTAGGGTCAGGAAGAGGTTGGTATAGAAGGATTAGGTTGGTATAGTAGTGTCAGGAAGAGGTTGGTAAAGTAGGGCCAGGTTGGTATAGAAGGGTTAGGTTGGTATAGTAGTATCAGGGTGGTATAGCAGGGTCAGGAAGAGGTTGGTATAGTAGGGTCAGGAAGAGGTTGGTATAGTAGGGTCGGGAAGAGGGTGGTATAGTAGGGTCAGGGTGGTATAGAAGGGTAGAGTTGGTATAGTAGTATCAGGGTGGTATAGTAGGGTCAGGAAGAGGTTGGTATAGTAGGGTCAGGGTGGTATAGAAGGGTAGGGTTGGTATAGTAGTATCAGGGTGGTATAGTAGGGTCAGGAAGAGGTTGGTATAGAAGGATTAGGTTGGTATAGTAGAGTCAGAAAGAGGTTGGTAAAGTAGGGCCAGGTTGGTATAGAAGGGTTAGGTTGGTATAGTAGTATCAGGGTGGTATAGTAGGGTCAGGAAGAGGTTGCTATAGGAGGGTCAGGAAGAGGTTGGTATAGTAGTATCAGGGTGGTATAGAAGGGTTAGGTTGGTATAGTAGTATCAGGGTGGTATAGTAGGGTCAGGAAGAGGTTGCTATAGGAGGGTCAGGAAGAGGTTGCTATAGGAGGGTCAGGAAGAGGTTGCTATAGGAGGGTCAGGAAGAGGTTGGTATAGTAGTATCAGGGTGGTATAGAATGGTTAGGTTGGTATAATAGTATCAGGGTGGTATAGTAGGGTCAGGAAGAGGTTGGTATAGTAGGGTCTGGGTGGTATAGAAGGGTTAGGTTGGTATTGTACTATCAGGTTGGTATTATACTGTCAGGGTGGTATAGTAGGGTCTGGAAGAGGTTGGTATAGTAGGGTCAGGTTGGTATAGAAGGGTTAGGTTGGTATAATAGTATCAGGGTGGTATAGTAGGGTCATGAATAGGTTGGTATAGTAGGGTCTGGGTGGTATAGAAGGGTTAGGTTGGTATAGTAGTATCAGGGTGGTATAGTAGAGTCAGGAAGAGGTTGGTATAGTAGGGTCAGGAAGAGGTTGGTATAGAAGGATTAGGTTGGTATAGTAGTGTCAGGAAGAGGTTGGTATAGAAGGAGGGTTGGTATAGTAGTATCAGGTTGGTATAGTAGAGTCAGGAAGAGGTTTGTATAGTAGGGTAAGAGGTTGGTATAGTAGGGTCAGGTTGGTATAGAAGGTTCAGGGTGGTATAGTAGGGTCAAGTTGGTATTGTAGGGTCAGGGTGGTATAGAAGGGTAGGGTTGGTATAGTAGTATCAGGGTGGTATAGTAGGGTCAAAGTTGGTATAGTAGGGTCAGGGTGGTATAGAAGGGTAGGGTTGGTATAGTAGTATCAGGGTGGTATAGTAGTGTCAGGAAGAGGTTGGTGTAGTAGGGTCAGGGTGTTATAGAAGGGTAGGGTTGGTATAGTAGTATCAGGGTGGTATAGTAGGGTCAGGAAGAGGTTGGTATAGTAGGGTCAGGAAGAGGTTGGTATAGTAGGGTCAGGAAGAGGTTGGTATAGAAGGATTAGGTTGGTATAGTAGTGTCAGGAAGAGGTTGGTAAAGTAGGGCCAGGTTGGTATAGAAGGGTTAGGTTGGTATAGTAGTATCAGGGTGGTATAGCAGGGTCAGGAAGAGGTTGGTATAGGAGGGTCAGGAAGAGGTTGGTATAGGAGGGTCAGGAAGAGGTTGGTATAGTAGGGTCGGGAAGAGGGTGGTATAGTAGGGTCAGGGTGGTATAGAAGGTTAGGGTTGGTATAGTAGTATCAGGGTGGTATAGTAGGGTCAGGAAGAGGTTGGTATAGTAGGGTCAGGGTGTTGTAGAAGGGTAGGGTTGGTATAGTAGTATCAGGGTGGTATAGTAGGGTCAGGAAGAGGTTGGTATAGAAGGATTAGGTTGGTATAGTAGTGTCAGAAAGAGGTTGGTAAAGTAGGGCCAGGTTGGTATAGAAGGGTTAGGTTGGTATAGTAGTATCAGGGTGGTATAGTAGGGTCAGGAAGAGGTTGCTATAGGAGGGTCAGGAAGAGGTTGGTATAGTAGTATCAGGGGTGGTATAGAAGGGTTAGGTTGGTATAGTAGTATCAGGGTGGTATAGTAGGGTCAGGAAGAGGTTGCTATAGGAGGGTCAGGAAGAGGTTGGTATAGAAGGGTTAGGGTGGTATAGAAGGGTTAGGTTGGTATAATAGTATCAGGGTGGTATAGTAGGGTCAGGAATAGGTTGGTATAGTAGGGTCTGGGTGGTATAGAAGGGTTAGGTTAGTATTGTACTATCAGGTTGGTATTATACTGTCAGGGTGGTATAGTAGGGTCAGGAAGAGGTTGGTATAGTAGGGTCAGGTTGGTATAGAAGGGTTAGGTTGGTATTGTACTATCAGGTTGGTATTATACTGTCAGGGTGGTATAGTAGGGTCAGGAAGAGGTTGGTATAGTAGGGTCAGGGTGGTATAATATAATAATATAAAATAATAATAATATATGCCATTTAGCAGACGTTTTTATCCAAAAGCGACTTACAGTCATGTGTGCATACATTCACGATATAGAAGGGTTAGGTTGGTATAGTAGTATCAGGTGGTATAGTAGAGTCAGGAAGAGGTTGGTATAGTAGGGTCAGGAAGAGGTTGGTATAGTAGGGTCAGGAAGAGGTTGGTATAGTAGGGTCAGGAAGAGGTTCGTATAGTAGGGGTCAGGAAGAGGTTGGTATAGAAGGATTAGGTTGGTATAGTAGTGTCAGGAAGAGGTTGATATAGTAGGATCAGGTTGGTAAAATAGGGCACGCGTTGGCATAGTAGGGTCAGGTTGGTATAGTAGGGTCAGGTTGGTATAGTAGGTCAGGGTGGTATAGTAGAGTCAGGTTGGTATAATAGGGTCAAGTTGGTCAGGTTGGAATAGTAGGGTCAGGTTGGTAGTAGGGTCAGGTTGGTATAGTAGGGTCAGGTTGGTATTATTGGGTCAGGTTGGTATAATAGGTCAGGTTGGTATAATAGGGTCAGGTTGGTATTATTGGGTCAGTTTGGTATAATAGGGTCAGGGTTGGTATTATTGCGTCAGGTTTGTATTGTAGGGTCAGGTTGGTATAGTAGGGTCAGGTTGGTATTATTGGGTCAGTTTGGTATAGTAGGGTCAGGTTGGTGTAAGAGGGTCAGGTTGGTACAGTAGGGTCACCTTCATATAACGGGGTCAGGTTGGTATAATAGGGTCAGGTTGGTATAGTAGGATCAGGTTGGTAAAACAGGGGCACGTTGGTACAGTAGGGTCACCTTGGTATAACGGGGTCAGGTTGGCATAATAGGGTCAGGTTGGTATAGTAGGATCAGGTTGGTAAAACAGGGGCACGCTGGTATAGTAGGGTCTGTTTAGTGGGAAGTTGTGTCAGTTGGTATAGTAAGGTCTGTTTGGAATAGTAGGGTCAGGTTGGTATAGTAGGGTCAGGGTTGGTAATGTAGGGTCAGGTTGGTATAGTGGCATCAGGGTGGTATAGTAGGGTCAGGAAGAGGTTGGTATAGTAGGGTCATCAGGTGGTATAGAAGGGTTAGGGTGGTATAGTAGGTTCAGGTTTGTAAATAGGGGCACGCTGGCATAGTAGGGTCTGTTTAGTGTGGAAGTGTCAGGTTGGTATAGCAAGGTCTGTTTGGAATAGTAGGGTCAGGTTGGTAGTAGGGTCAGGTTGGTATAGTAGGGTCAGGTTGGTATAGTAGGGTCAGGTTGGTATAGTAGGGTCAGGTTGGTATTGTATTATCAGGTTGGTATTATTGGGTAGGGTTGTTATTATAGGGTCAGGTTGGTAAAGTAGGGTCAGGTTGGTATTATCGGGTCATTGGTATTATAGGGTCAGGTTGGTAAAGTAGGGTCAGGTTGGTATTGTATTATCAGGTTGGTATTATTGGGTCAGGTTGGTATAGTAGGGTCAGGTTGGTATTGTATTATCAGGTTGTGTAAAAGAAATTGTTGGGTAGGGTTGGTATTATTGGGTCAGGTTGGTAAAGTAGGGGTCAGGTTGGTATTGTATTATCAGGTTGGTATTATTGGGTCAGGTTGGTAAAGTAGGGTCAGGTTGGTATTGTATTATCAGGTTGGTATTATTTGGTCAGGTTGGTAAAGTAGGGTCAGGTTGGTATTGTAT
>NW_025750735.1:0-17951 GCF_021184085.1 Oncorhynchus gorbuscha | reverse complement strand
TCACCCATTCCTGGGCCTATGACCAAAAACAAACTAGATATGGACAGTACCAAAATAAATTATCTAATGACTCTGCCTCCTTGCAGCAAAATTTGTAGAGTTTGGAAGATTGTATCCCCATATAATCCCCCATACAATAACATTACATTTTGGCTGCAAGAATTTAGTATAATCATTTAAAATGAAAAATTCAACGTTTTGAATCCGCGTCATTTTGCATGTCAATTCATAAACCATGTGCCATGGAATCGGTACATCAAAAATCTCTTCCCAATCTGTATGGCACAGCTGTCAACATCCTGGTCCTAGAAAGAAATGTTCCTATTCATCCTATTTTTATTCCTCCGCCAGATTGAATTATTTATACTGGGCAAACAGACCAGTTACCTACCTCTTCCCCCTGCCACATGCCTCTGCCATTTTTGGGGTAATGTTTTTCATCTTGGATTGAGCAGACATTTTTGTACAATTCTGATAACTCTACCATTCCAAAAACAAAATACCCTTTTCAAAAATAATTCCCATAAATACAGCTATTTTATTAACCAGCACATTTGAGTTCAGCCATAATTATTAGGGTAATATTTGTTCTATCTTTTCAGGGCAATGAAATTGTAGCCAGCTCTGAAATGCTTGTTTAAAAAAGAGCGGGAGCAGGTGTGGCACAAAGGCAATTTTTGGATGAGTTTTTCTTAGTAATCTACTTGAGAACCATTTAGGGTTCAAGTAAAACTTTTGAATAAGTGAAGCTTCTAGAGAGAGGTTTAGTGCTTTTATATTAAATAATCTCAACCCACCCAATTCATATTCATTATATAGATAACACACTTTATCTTGTCTGGTTGCTATACATTACTTTTACCCATTTTATAAGAGAATCACTGAAATTGAACAAATCCAAGCATTTATGAATAAAATCCAGTCTTACTTTATCAAAGGCCTTTTCAAAATCCTCTATGGCTTCTGAGATGTTTCATGATGTTCTATTATTTCTAGTAGTTGTTATATATTAAGTATATTATCTCCAATGTATCGTCCATGTAAAAAACCTGTCTGATTAGGATGAACAATACCTGGAAAAGTGTAAGTGTAAGAGGCCTCCAGTTTTTAAGATAGTCTGGATCTTTATATTTGCTATATGGGTCTTGTTTTAATAATAGTGAAATCAGATGTTCCTGCTGAGTACCTGACAGACTACCATTTCTATAGGAGTAGATAAAGCTCCATTGTTGGGATATTTTGAGTATATAAAAAAGGGCTTGATATACCTCTACTTATTATTTTTGTAACCTTTATTTTAACTAGTCAGCATAAGGATATTAGTGAAACATTATTGGTTTCAGGTGGTTTTCATTTAATTTACTAGGCAAGTCAGTTAAGAACAAATTCTTATTTTTAATGACTGCCTAGAAACAGTGGGTTAACTGCCTGTTCAGGGGCTTAGTGACAGATTTGTACCTTATCAGCCTGGGGGTTTGAACTTGCAACCTTGCGGTTACTAATCCAACACTCTAACCACTAGGCTACCCTGCCGCCCCAGGTGTAAGGCCAAGGCCAAAAATGACAACCCACAGGAAGGCAGACCCCCAGAGCCAGGACTGTGCAGGCCAGCAGCTTGTGATTGCCTAAATAGATAACTCCAGTGACATCGGTAAGTTTTCAATACAGATTCCTTTTGTCGTACTGTATTCCATATAAGGCATCCAGACCTTAAGAAAGTTGCCCAATATACCTTTTGATCTTGCAATAAATCAAATCTAGTGACGCATAACTTGACATTTCTGCCATCCACTGTGACATTGTGGGAGGATAACATACCTTCCAATGGCAATGCATTTATTACCCACTATAAATGTTCTCAACTAGCCTTCCTGGTTAAATAAAGGTGAAATAAATAAAGAAACAGTGAAGCCTGTAGAGCTGTTTATTACTGTGTCAGTGTGAAAGTAGGGAATTAGCTAAGGAAACGGACAGATCAACAACCTTACATTGATATACTGATTCAAGAAACGCCAGAATATCGGTCTCTTCAATCGTTTGGCTGCTGGTTTAATCGTGTGATTTAGGTCAGTGATCGAGGAAAAATAGCTGGGGCTAGCTGTGCTCACTAACACAGCCAGAACCTAACTCCCAAGCTCTCTCTCTCCAATGGTACATCAACGTCGGAAAGTTACTAAATAAGTTAATATACTTCTGTTGAAGTAGACAAAACAAAGTCTACAAAACTTTCCCATATACAAAGCACTGACAGATAAAGAGGCTGCAGAGCCGAACTTGTGGTGGAAGCCAAGTCAGCTAATAATTCACTAATCGAGAGGGGATGAAACATTATGTTTACATGTCAGTTACACTACTAGCTCAGCACTGGGATCTTCAATTCTTTATTTTATTTTACGATTATTTTACCTGTATTTAATCGTCTAGAGGTGTGTTTGGGCTTAAGTTAAGAAGTGTTACCCCCAAACCCTATCCCGGATGACGACAAATTGTTTGCCTACCTATGGGACTCCCAATAACGTCCGTTGTGAAAACAGCCTGAATCAAACCAGGTCTGTAGTGACGCCTGTAACACTGGGATGCAGTGCCACCTGGCGGCTAGTTTAGGAGAGAGAGAGAGAGAGAGAGAACACACATATATACAAAAGTATGTCGAGAGAGAGAACACACCTTTACATATACAAAAGTATGTCGAGAGAGAGAGAGAGAGAACACACAACATATACAAAAGCATGTCGAGAGAGAGAGAGAGAGAGAGAGAACACACAACATATACAAAAGTATGTCGGGAGAGAGAGAAAACACTACATATACAAAAGTATGTTGACACTCTTCAAATTAGTGGATTAGGCTATTTCAGCCACACCCGTTGCTGACAGGTGTATAAAATCGAGCACACTGCTGTGCAATCTCCCATAAACGTTAGCAGTAGAATGGCCATATTGAAGATTTGTGATTTCTTCAATGTGGCACCATCATAAGATGCCACCTTTCCTACATTTGAGTAATTTAGCAGACAATCATTTCCAGAGTGAATGGATACATTTTTGTACTTTTTCCCATACGGTCCCCCGTGGAATAAAACCACAACCCTGTTTTTGCAAGCACAATGCTCTAACAACTGAGATACATGCAACCTCAACAAGTCAGGTTTGTAAAATTTCTGGCATGCACGAGCTTCCCCGGTCAACTGTAAGTGCTGTTGTCAGAAGTGGAAATGTCTAGGAGGAACAAATAGCTCAGACGTGAAGTGGTAGGCCACACAAGCTCAGAATCGGACAGCCGAAAGCAAAGTGCGTAGCACATAAAAAATCGTCTGTCCTCGGTTGCAACATCACTCCTGAGTTCCAAACTGCCTCTGAAGAATGTCAGCACAAAAACTGTTTGTCGGGAACTTCATGAAATGGGTTTCCATGACGCAGCCGCACGGAAGCCTAAGATCACCATGCGCAATGCCAAGCGTTGGCTGGAGTGGTGTAAAGCTTGCCGTCATTGGACTCTGGAACAGTGGAAAAGCGTTCTCTGGAGTGATAAATCACCCTTCACCATCTGGTAGTCTGATGGATGAATCAGGGTTTGGCGGATGCCAGGAGAACGCTACCTGCCCGAATGCATAGTGCCACCTGCTAAAGTTTGGGGGTGGAAGAATCAAATCAAATGTTATTTCTCATGAGCCAATACAACAGGTATTTACAGTGTCACTTACAGTGAAATTCTTACTAACAAGCCCTAAACCAACAATCCAGTTTTAAGAAAAATAAGTGCTAAGAAGCGCGGCTTGGTGGGTCATGTTTTGGAGGACGCATGACTCGACCTTTGCCTCTATCGAGCCCGTTGGGGAGTTGCAGCGATGAGACAAGGGGTACACGTAATCACGAAAAGGGGATATAAATTACAGGTCTTGCCATATATTTTTAAGCGGTTAAGTCAAAACTGTAACTAGGCCACTCAGGAACATTCAAAGCCATATTGGTAAGCAACTCCTGTGTAGATCTGGCCTTGTGTTTGGGTTATTGACCTGCTGAATGCTGACTGAACCAGGTTTTTCTCTAGGATTTTACCTGTGCTTATAACTGTATTCCGTTTATTGTTATATAAAAAAAACTCCCTCACTATTGCCGATGACAAGCATACTCATAAAATGATGCAGCCACCACCATGCTTGAAAATGTGAAGAGTGGTACTGTTATGCAGGTGAATGAGGACCCAAAGCGACTTGGCGAAAACAGAGTCTTTAATCCAGTAAAGTAAATCTACAATCATAAAGCATAATTCCACTCGTAATGACGAGAACAGACTGGAGACTCGATCATGAACTGCAGGTTGCCTCGGGAAGGCACTTGAACGTAGCAGACTCAGACACCTGCTCACCACGCAGCATCTGAGGGGAAACACGACACGACAGGGCGATACACAGACACAGCACGGTGAACAATAGACAAGGATCCGACAGGGCAGAAACGGAAAACAAGGGGAGAAATAGGGACTCTAATCAGGGAAAAGATAGGGAACAGGTGTGGGAAGACTAAATGATTGATTAGGGGAATAGGAACAGCTGGGAGCAGGAACGGAACGATAGAGAGAAGAGAGAGAGGGAAGGGAGAGAGAAAAAGGGGAACGAACCTAAAAAAACCAGCAGGGGAAAAGCGAACAGAAGGAAAAGCAAAATGACAAGACAATATAAGACAAAACATGACAGTACCCCCACTCACCGAGCGCCTCCTGGCGCACTCGAGGAGGAATCCTGGCGGCAACGGAGGAAATCATCAATAAGTGAACGGTCCAGCACGTCCCGAGACGGAACCCAACTCCTCTCCTCAGGACCGTAACCCTCCCAATCCACTAAGTATTGGTGACCCCGTCCCGAGAACGCATGTCCATGATCCTACGTACCTTGTAAATAGGTGCGCTCTCGACAAGGACGGGAGGGGGGAGGGAAGACGAACAGGGGTGCGAAGAAAGGGCTTGACACAGGAGACATGGAAGACAAGATGGACGCGACGAAGATGTCGCGGAAGAAGCAGTCGCACAGCGACAGGATTGACGACCTGGGAGACACGGAACGGACCAATGAACCGCGGAGTCAACTTACGAGAAGCTGTCGTAAGAGGAAGGTTGCGAGTGGAAAGCCACACTCTCTGGCCGCAACAATACCTTGGACTCTTAATCCTACGTTTATTGGCGGCTCTCACAGTCTGTGCCCTGTAACGGCAAAGTGCAGACCTCACCCTCCCTCCAGGTGCGCTCACAACGTTGGACAAACGCTTGGAGCGGAGGGAACGCTGGACTCGGCAAGCTGGGATGAGAACAGAGGAGGCTGGTAACAGACTACTCTGAACGGAGATAACCCGGTAGCAGACGAAGGAAGCGAGTTGTGAGCGTATTCTGCCCAGGGGAGTTGTTCTGCCCAAGACGCAGGGTTTCTGAAAGAAAGGCTGCGTAGTGTATGCGACCAATCGTCTGATTGGCCCTCTCTGCTTGACCGTTAGACTGGGGATGAAACCCGGAAGAGAGACTGACGGACGCACCAATCAAACGACAGAACTCCTCAAAACTGTGACGTGAATCGCGGGCCTCTGTCTGAAACGGCGTCTAACGGGAGGCCATGAATTCTGAACACATTCTCGATGATGATTTGTGCCGTCTCCTTAGCGGAAGGAAGTTTAGCGAGGGGAATGAAATGTGCCGCCTTAGAGAACCTATCGACAACCGTAAGAATCACAGTCTTCCCACGCAGACAAAGGCAGACCGGTAATGAAGTCTAGGGCGATGTGAGACCATGGTCGAGAAGGAATGGGAAGCGGTCTGACGACCGGCAGGAGAGAGTTACCTGACTTAGTCTGCGCGCAGTCCGAACAAGCAGCCACGAAACGGCGCGTGTCACGCTCCTGAGTCGGCCACCAAAAGCGCTGGCGAATAGACGCAAGAGTGCCTCGAACACGGGATGACCAGCTAACTTGGCAGAGTGAGCCCACTGAAGAACAGCCAGGCAGTGGAAACAGGAACGAAAAGGAGGTTACTAGGACAAGCGCGCGGCGACGCAGTGTGCGTGAGTGCTTGCTTAACCTGTCTTTCAATTCCCCAGACTGTCAACCCGACAACACGCCCATAAGGAAGAATCCCTCGGGATCAGTAGAAGCCACAGAAGAACTAAACAGACGGGATAAGGCATCAGGCTTGGTGTTCTTGCTACCCGGACGGTAAGAAATCACAAACTCGAAACGAGCGAAAAACAATGCCCAACGAGCTTGACGAGCATTAAGTCGTTTGGCAGAACGGATGTACTCAAGGTTCTTATGGTCTGTCCAACGACAAAAGGAACGGTCGCCCCTCCAACCACTGTCGCCATTCGCCTAGGGCTAAGCGGATGGCGAGCAGTTCAGCGGTTACCCACATCATAGTTGCGTTCAGATGGCGACAGGCGATGAGAAAAATAAGCGCAAGGATGAACCTTATCGTCAGACTGGAAGCGCTGGGATAGAATGGCTCCCACGCCTACCTCTGAAGCGTCAACCTCGACAATGAATTGTCTAGTGACGTCAGGAGTAACGAGATAGGAGCGGACGTAAAACGTTCTTTAGAAGATCAAAAGCTCCCTGGAACCGGACCACTTAAAACACGTCTTGACAGAAGTAAGAGCTGTGAGAGGCAGCAACTTGACCGAAATTACGAATGAAACGCCGATAGAAATTAGCGAAACCTAGAAAACGCTGCAACTCGACACGTGACCTTGGAACGGGCCAATCACTGACAGCTTGGACCTTAGCGGAATCCATCTGAATGCCTTCAGCGGAAATAACGGAACCGAGAAAAGTAAACGGAGGAGACATGAAAAGAGCACTTCTCAGCCTTTCACGTAGAGACAATTCTCTAAAAGGCGCTGTAGAACACGTCGAACGTGCTGAACATGAATCTCAGTGATGGTGAAAAAATCAGGATATCGTCAAGATAGACAAAAACAAAGATGTTCAGCATGTCTCTCAGAACATCATTAACTAATGGCTGAAAAACAGCTGGCGCATTGGCGAGACAAACGGCAGAACCCGGTACTCAAAATGCCCTAACGGAGTGTTAAACGCCGTTTTCCACTCGTCCCCCTCTCTGATGCGCACGAGATGGTAAGCGTTATGAAGGTCCAACTTAGTAAAGCACCTGGCTCCCTGCAGAATCTCGAAGGCTGATGACATAAGGGAAGCGGATAACGATTCTTAACCGTTATGTCATTCAGCCCTCGATAATCAACGCAGGCGCAGAGTACCGTCCTTTTTCTTAACAAAAGAACCCCGCCCCGGCCGGAGAGGAAGAAGGCACTATGGTACCGGCGTCAAGAGACACAGATAAATAATCCTCGAGAGCCTTACGTTCGGGAGCCGACAGAGAGTATAGTCTACCCCGAGGAGGAGTGGTCCCCGGAAGGGAGATCAATACTACAATCATACGACCGGTGAGGAGGAAGGGGAGTTGGCTCGGGACCCGACTGAAGACGTGCGCAGATCATGATATTCCTCCGGCACTCCTGTCAAATCGCCAGGTTCCTCCTGAGAAGTGGGGACAGAAGAAATGGGAGGGATAGCAGACATTAAACACTTCACATGACAAGAAACGTTCCAGGATAGGATAGAATTACTAGACCAATTAATAGAAGGATTATGACATACTAGCCAGGGATGACCCAAAACAACAGGTGTAAAAGGTGAACGAAAAATCAAAAAAGAAATAGTCTCACTGTGGTTACCAGATACTGTGAGGGTTAAAAGTAGTGTCTCAAATCTGATACTGGGAAGATGACTACCATCTAAGGCGAACATGGGCGTAGGCTTGTCTAACTGTCTGAAAGGAATGTCATGTTTCCGAGCCCATGCTTCGTCCATGAAACAACCCTCAGCCCCAGAGTCTATCAAGGCACTGCATGTAGCACCCGAACCGGTCCAGCGTAGATGGACCGACATAGTAGTACAGGATCTAGATGGAGAGACCTGAGTAGTAGCGCTCACCAGTAGCCCTCCGCTACTGATGAGCTCTGGCCTTTTACTGGACATGAATTGACAAAATGTCCATCAAATCCGCAATAGAGGCATACAGGCGGTTGGTGATCCTCCGTTCCCTCTCCTTAGTCGAGATGCTAATACCTCCCAGCTGCATGGGCTCAGTCTCTGAGCCAGAGGAGGGAGATGGTTGCGATGCGGAGCAGGGAAACACAGTTGACGCGAGCTCTCTTCCACGAGCTTGGTGACGAAGATCTACCCGTCGTTCTATGCGGATGGCGAGAGCAATCAAAGAGTCCACACTGGAAGGAACCTCCCGAGAGAGAATCTCATCTTTGACCACTGCGTGAGTCCCTCCAGAAAACGAGCGAGCAGCGCGGCTCGTTCCAGTCACTAGAGGCAGCAAGAGTGCGAAACTCTATAGAGTAATCCGTTATGGATCGATCACCTTGGCATAGGGAAGCCAGGGCCCTAGAAGCCTCACCAAAAACTGAACGGTCAAAAACCCTGAATCATCTCCTCTTTAAAGTTCTGGTAATTGTTTGAACAATCAGCCCTTGCCTCCCAGATAGCTGTGCCCCACTCTCGAGCCCGGCCAGTAAGGAGTGAAATGACGTAAGCAACCGAGCTCTCTCTCTAGAGTATGTGTTGGGTTGGAGAGAGAACCTAATATCACACTGGGTGAGAAAGGGAGCGACACTCCGTGGCTGCCCGGAGTAGCAAGGTGGGTTATTAACCCTAGGTTCCGGAGGCTCGGCAGGCCGGGAAGTAACAGTGGTACGAGACGAAGACTCTGAACTGTCAGAGAGGGCGGAAACCTGAGCGGCCAGGTTCTCCACGGCATGGCGAGCAGCAGACAATTCCTGCTCGTGTCTGCCGAGCATGGCTCCTTGGATCTCACGGCAGTGTTATGAGCGTCTGTAGTCGCTGGGTCCATTTTGGTCGGATCCTTCTGTTATGCAGGTGAATGAAAGCAAGGGACCCAAAAGCGACTTGGCGAAAACAGAGTCTTTAATCCAGTAAAGTAAATCTACAATCATAAAGCATAATTCCACTCGTAATGACGAGAACAGACTGGAGACTCGATCATGAACTGCAGGTTGCCCTCGGGAAGGCACTTGGAACGTAGCAGACTCAGACACCTGCTCACCACGCAGCATCTGAGGGAAACACGACACGACAGGGCGATACAGACACAGCACGGTGAACAATAGACAAGGATCCGACAGGGCAGAAACGGAAAACAAGGGGAGAAATAAGGACTCTAATCAGGGGAAAAGATAGGGAACAGGTGTGGGAAGACTAAATGATTGATTAGGGAATAGGAACAGCTGGGAGCAGGAACGGAACGATAGAGAGAAGAGAGAGGAAGGGAGAGAGAAAAGGGGAACGAACCTAAAAAGACCAGCAGGGGGAAAACGAACAGAAGGAAAAGCAAAATGACAAGACAATATAAGACAAACATGACAGGTACTCAGTGATGTGTTGGATTGTCCCCAAAACATAACGCTTTTGTATTCAGAACAATATTTTCAAAAATTGCCTTGTTGCAAACAGGATCATGTTTTGGAATATTTTGTTTTGTACAAGCTTCCTTCTTTTCACTTGGTTATTTAGGTTAGTAGTATGGAGTAACTACAAAGCTATTGATCCAACCTCAGTTTTCTCATCGTCAACCATTAAACTCGAACTGTTTTAAACCACCATTGGCATCATGGTTAAATCCCTGAGAAGTTTCCTTGGAACTACATTTACATTTACATTTAAGTCATTTAGCAGACGCTCTTATCCAGAGTGACTTACAAATTGGTGCATTCACCTTATGACATCCAGTGGAACAGTCACTTTACAATAGTGCATCTAAATCTTAAGGGGGGTGAGAGGGATTACTTATCCTATCCTAGGTATTCCTTAAAGAGGTGGGGTTTCAGGTGTCTCCGGAAGGTGGTGATTGACTCCGCTGTCCTGGCGTCGTGAGGGAGTTTGTTCCACCATTGGGGGCCAGAGCAGCGAACAGTTTTGACTGGGCTGAGCGGGAGCTGTACTTCCTCAGTGGTAGGGAGGCGAGCAGGCCAGAGGTGGATGAACGCAGTGCCCTTGTTTGGGTGTAGGGCCTGATCAGAGCCTGAGGTATGAGGTGCCGTTCCCCTCACAGCTCCGTAGGCAAGCACCATGGTCTTGTAGCGGAGGCGCAGCTTCAACTGGAAGCCAGTGGAGAGAACGGAGGAGCGGGGTGACGTGAGAGAACTTGGGAAGGTTGAACACCAGACGGGCTCTGGCGTTCTGGATGAGTTGAAGGGGTTTAATGGCACAGGCAGGGAGCCCAGCCAACAGCGGTTGCAATCCAGACGGAGATGACAAGTGCCTGGATTAGACCTGCGCCGCTTCCTGTGTGAGGCAGGGTCGTACTCTGCGGATGTTGTAGAGCATGAACCTACAGGAATGGGCCACCGCCTTGATGTTGGTTGAGAACGACAGGGTGTTGTCCAGGATCACGCCAAGGTTCTTGGTGCTCTGGGAGGAGGACACAGTGGAGTTGTCAACCGTGATGGCGAGATCATGGAACGGGCAGTCCTTCCCCGGGAGGAAGAGCAGCTCCGTCTTGCCGAGGTTCAGCTTGAGGTGGTGATCCGTCATCCACACTGATATGTCTGGGTCAGACATGCAGAGATGCGATTCGCCACCTGGTCATCAGAAGGGGAAAGGAGAAGATTAATTGTGTGTCGTCTGCATAGCAATGATAGGAGAGACCATGTGAGGTTATGACAGAGCCAAGTGACTTGGTGTATAGCGAGAATAGGAGAGGGCCAAGAACAGAGCCCTGGGGACACCAGTGGTGTGAGTTGCGTGGTGAGGAGACAGATTCTCGCCACGCCACCTGGTAGGAGCGACCTGTCAGGTAGGACGCAATCCAAGCGTGGGCCGCCCAGAGATGCCCAACTCGGAGAGGGTGGAGAGAGGATCTGATGGTTCACAGTGTCGAAGGCAGCCGATAGATCTAGAAGGATGAGAGCAGAGGAGAGAGAGTTAGCTTTAGCAGTGCGGGAGCGCCTCCGTGATACAGAGGAGAGCAGTCTCAGTTGAATGACTAGTCTTGAAACCTGACTGATTTGTATCAAGAAGGTCATTCAGAGAGATATAGCGGGAGAGCTGGCCAAGGACGCACGTTCAAGAGTTTTGAAGAGAAAAGAAAGAAGGGATACTGGTCTGTAATTGTTGACATCGGAGGGATACACTGGTATCTTTGTAGTGACATGATTTATGAATGGTGGCAGGTAGCCTAGTGGTTAACATATTGGGCCACTAACCAAAAGGTTGGTGGATCAAATCCCTGAGCTGACAAGGTAAATATCTGTCATTCTGCCCTGAACAAGGCAGTTAACCCACTGTTCCCTGGTAGGATGTCATTGTAAATAAGACACTTTTCTTAACTGACTTGCCTAGTTAAATAAAGGTAAAAAATTGATACACCATCGATAGCCTAATTAATAACTTTACCATGCTCAAATGCATATTCAGCGTCTGAATTTATTTACACATCTATCAATTTGTGCCCTTCTTTGCAAAGGCATTGAAAAACCTCCTGGTTGTTGTGATTGACTCTGGCCTTCAAATGATGTGACATGTTAAGCAAATATTACTCCTGAAGTTATTTAGGCTTGCCATAACAAAAGGGTTAAAAACTTCTTGTCTCTAGATGTTTCAGCTTTACGTTTTGTTCTTATATTTTTTTAAATTGAAATTATAGAAACAAGATTCATCTTTGACATTATGGGGTATTGTGTGTAGATCAATGACACTAAATCTCAATTTAATACATTTTAAAATCTGCCTGCAACACAACAACGTATGTATTAAAAATAAAAACAAAAATACTTTATTTATATAAATATTCAGACCCTTTGCTATGAGACTCGAAATTGAGCTCAGGTGCATCCTGTTATCGGAAAGACCCAAGTGCAGACTGTAGAAGTAACAATGTTTATTGTAACAGGTAACAGCAAACAACAGGTCAAGGCAGGCAGGGGTTGATAATCCAGAGTAGTGGGAGAAGGTACAGGATGGCAGGCAGGTCCATGGTCAGGTCAGACAGAGGTCGGTAAATCCAGGTAGGGCAAGGAGTACCTGGACAGCAGGCAGGCTCCAGGGTCAGGCAGGTGGGCTCGAGGTCCAGGACAGGCAGGGGTCAAAACCAGGAGGGCGAGAAAAGAGAGACTGGAAAAAGCAGGAGCTGAGACACAAAACGCTGGTAGTTTTGAACAAACAAGACGAACTGGTACAGACAGAACAAAGGTATAAATACCCATGGGATAAGTGGGAAGATGGGTGACACCTGGAGGGGCAGGTGAAACAGATCATGGCTTGACACCTAAGGTCTTCTACTACTTGGATTGCAGTCCACCTGTAGTAGAATTCAATTGATTGGACATGATTTGGAAAGGCTTTACCTGTCTATGGAGTCCCACAGTTGAGCGTGCATGTCAGAGCTTAAACCAAGTCATGAGGTTGAAGCAATTGTCTGTAGAATTCTGAGACAGGATTGTGTCGAGGCAGAGCTCTGGAGAAGTGTAATAACAATTTTTTGCAGCATTGAATGTCCCCAAGAACAAAGTGGACTCCATCATTCTTAAATGGAAGAAGTTTGCAATCACCAAGACTCTTCCCACAGCTGCCCACCTGGCCAAACTGAGAAATTGGGTAAGAAGGGCCTTGGTCATGGAGGTCACCAAGGATCAGATGGTAATTCTGACAGAGCTCCAGAGTTCCTCTGTGGAGATGGGAGAACCTTCCAGAAGGACAACCATCTCTGTAGCACTCCAACAATCAGCCCTTCATGGTAGAGTAGCGAGATGGTAGCTACTCCTCAGTAAAAGGCACATGACAGCCCACTTGGAGTTTGCAAAAGGCACCTAAAGGACTCTCAGACCAAGAGAAACAAGATTCTTTGGTCTGATTAAACCAAGATTGAACTCTTTAGCCTGAATGCTATGCGTAACATCTGGAGGAAACCTGGCACCATCCATATGGTGAAGCATGGTGGTTGCAGCATCATTCTGTGGGGATGTTTTTTAGCGGCAGTAACTGGGAGACTAGTCAGGATCGAGGGAAAGATGATCAGAGCAAAGTACAGTGAGATCCTCAATGAAAACCTGCTCCAGAGTGCTAAGGACCTCAGACTGGGGCGAAGGTTCACCTTCCAACAGGATAACAACCCTATGCGCACATTCAAGACAACGCAGGAGTTGCTTCAGGACAAGTCTCTGAATGTCCTTGAGTGGCCCAGCCAGAGCCCGGACTTGAACCCAATCGAACATCTCTGGAGAGACCTGAAAATAGCTGTGCTCCCCATCCAACCTGACAAATTATTTTTTGATGAAGAAAATGTCTGCTTCTAACATCGTTACAAGTTACGTTGATATTCGTTCTTAATTGGCTCGATAATGTTATGGATAAATGTGGCAACTCCTTTGCTGTGAAAAAAGGGCTCATTTTCAGGTCATTTGGGCAGGTTTTGAGTGGTCATTGGGCTGGAAATTAAAGCTAGACCTGGCAACCCTGATCTGCCTGGGAAAGGAAAAGACAGAAAAAAGTTTGGAAATTATGTTTTTTGTTAAAAGGAGGACACCAAGCGACATCAACATGGAAATGGTTACAGAAATGGTAGCACAACCTTGAAGCAGTCTTATTAGTGTATAGAGAACACATGCACTGCTTCCATAGCTAGCTGGCTCGCTAGCTATGCTAGCCTGCTGTAGCACATATCTAGCTAGGTTAGCTAGCAGTTTAGGCCAGTTAGCTAGCTAGCAAGCTAGTTTATTTTTGCTAACAAAGATACCAGGGCTAACATTAATTTTAGATAGTTAGACTAGCAGTAGTTAAAATAACTTTTTTTGTATTAGCTAGCTATACTAATATTCAAATCATGTTTTTGTGCTAATGATGCTTTTCTGTTTTCATAATTGGCAATTTGTTAGCTGAATACCAACTAATGGAGATTGGAGTAATAGAAACTTAAAGTGAGTTACTCCCATTAAGACTTGAACAAACCAGTTCCACATCCCAAAATGTTCACATCCCAAAAATGATTTTTATGAATGTTACTTCTGTCAAGCCAGTTTTCACATATTGTTATCACAATGGTAATGTGTGTCACTGTTCTCAAAATAAATATGAATTATTGAAGTGATTGGTACTCACATGCCATAACATAACACGCAATAACCTGGCAGTAGAGAGAAATATAAATGGTTTAAATTGTGGGATTCTATTAAAAACTCAGTTGACTCTATCTTCTCATATGCTGTTATGCAGGTGAATGAGGACCCAAAAGCGACTTGGCGAAAACAGAGTCTTTAATCCAGTAAAGTAAATTTACAATCATAAGGCATAATTCCACTCGTAATGACGAGAACAGACTGGAGACTCGATCAAGAACTGCAGGTTGCCTCGGGAAGGCACTTGAACGTAGCAGACTCAGACACCTGCTCACCACGCAGCATCTGAGGGAAACACGACACGACAGGGCGATACACAGACACAGCACGGTGAACAATAGACAAGGATCCGACAGGACAGGAACGGAAAACAAGGGAAGAAATAGGGACTCTAATCAGGGGAAAAGATAAGGAACAGGTGTGGGAAGACTAAATGATTGATTAGGGGAATAGGAACAGCTGGGAGCAGGAACGGAACGATAGAGAGAAGAGAGAGAGGAAGGGAGAGAGAAAAAGGGGAACGAACCTAAAAAGACCAGCAGGGGGAAAACGAACAGAAGGAAAAGCAAAATGACAAGATGATATAAGACAAAACATGACAGTACCCCCCCACTCACCGAGCGCCTCCTGGCGCTCTCGAGGAGGAACACTGGCGGCAACGGAGGAAATCATAGATCACAAACGGTCCAGCACGTCCCGAGAAAGAACCCAACTCCTCTCCTCAGGACCGTAACGAAAAACGATAAAAAGGGAAACTAGGGTACTACTCTAAAAAAAAAATGAGACACGGGTAGAGAACTGAAAGCTTTAGAGCAAACAGGACCAAACAGGCCAGGAGAGTAACAACTAGGGACAGACTGAGACACAGCAAGGGCAGGAACAAGAACAGGAGAGATGCGATGGCAGGGAACAGACTGAGACCCAGCAAGACCAGGAGCAGAAGCAGAAAAAATTTACCAGACTTCTTCTGCGCGCAGTCTGAACACGCAGCCACGAAACGGCGCGTGTCACGCTCCTGAGTAGGCCACCAAAACCGCTGGCGAATAGAAGCAAGCGTACCCCGAACGCCGGGATGGCCAGCTAACTTGGCAGAGTGAGCCCACTGAAGAACAGCCAGACGAGTAGAAACAGGAACGAAAAGAAGGTTACTAGGACAAGCGCGCGGCGACGCAGTGTGCGTGAGTGCTTGCTTAACCTGTCTCTCAATTCCCCAGACAGTCAACCCGACAACACGCCCAACAGGAAGGATCCCCTCGGGATCGGTAGAAGCCACAGAAGAACTAAAGAGACGGGATAAAGCATGAGGCTTGGTGTTCTTAGTACCCGGGCAATAAGAAATAACGAACTCGAAACGAGCGAAAAACAACGCCCAACGAGCATGACGCGCATTCAGTCGTTTGGCATAACGGATGTACTCAAGGTTCTTTTGGTCAGTCCAAACGACAAAAGGAACGGTCGCCCCTCCAACCACTGTCGCCATTTGCCTAGGGCTAAACGGATGGCGAGCAGTTCGCGGTTAGCCACATCATAGTTACGTTCCGACGGTGACAGGCGATGAGAAAAATACGCACAAGGGTGGACCCCATCGTCAGTATCGGAGCGCTGGGACAGAATGGCTCCCACGCCCACCCCCGACGCGTCAACCTCAACAATAAACTGTTTAGTGACGTCAGGTGCAACAAGGATAGGAGCGGATGCAAAACGCTTCTTAAAGAGATCAGAACAACAATCATACGACCGGTGAGGAGGAAGGGAGTTGGTTCTGGACCGACTGAAGACCGTGCGCAGACCATGATATTCCTCCGGCACTCCTGTCAAATCACCAGGTTCCTCCTGAGAAGAGGGGACAGAACAAACAGGAGAAATAGCAGACATTAAACACTTCACATGACAAGAAACGTTCCAGGAAAGGATAGAATTACTAGACCAATCAAAAGAAGGATTATGACACACTAGCCAGGGATGACCCAAAACAACAGGTGTAAAAGGTGAACAAAAAATCAAAAAAGAAATGGTCTCACTATGGTTACCAGATACAGTGAGGGTTAAAGGTAGTGTTTCACATAATATACTGGGGAGAGGACTACCATCCAAGGCAAACATGACCGTGGGCTCCCCTAACTGTCTGAGAGGAATGTCATGTTCCCGCGCCCAGGCTTCGTCCATAAAACAGCCCTCTGCCCCAGAGTCTATTAATGCACTGCAGGAAGCTGCCGATCCGGTCCAGCGTAGATGGACCGGTAAGGTAGTACATGTACTTGACGGAGAGGACCGTCTAGTAGCGCTTATCAGTCGCCCTCCGCTTACTGATGAGCTCTGGCCTTTAACTGGACATGAAATGACAAAATGACCAGCGGAACCGCAATAGAGACAGAGGCGGTTGGTGATTCTCCGTTCCCTCTCCTTAGTCGAGATGCGAATACCCCCCAGCTGCATGGGCTCAACACCTGAGTCAGTGGGGAAAGACGGTAGTGTCGGAGAGAGGGGAGACACAGTTAACGCGAGCTCTCTTCTATGAGCTCGGTGACGAAGATCTACCCGTCGTTCAATGCGAATAGCGAGTTCAATCAAAGAATCCACGCTGGATGGAACCTCCCGAGAGAGAATCTCATCCTTAACCTTAGCGTGGAGTCCCTCCAGAAAACGAGCGAGCAACGCCTGCTCGTTCCAGTTACTGGAGGCAGCAAGAGTGCGAAACTCTATAGAGTAATCCGTTATGGATCGATTACCTTGACATAGGGAAGACAGGGACCAGGAAGCTTCTTTCCCAAAAACTGAGCGATCAAAACCCTTATCATCTCCTCTTTAAAGTTCAGATAATTGTTAGTACACTCAGCGCTTGCCTCCCAGATAGCTGTGCCCCACTGCCGAGCCCGACCAGTAAGGAGTGATATGACGTAGGCAATCCGAGCTCTCTCTCTTGAGTATGTGTTGGGTTGGAGAGAGAACACAATATCACACTGGGTGAGAAAGGAGCGGCACTCAGTGGGCTGCCCAGAATAACATGGTGGGTTATTAACCCTAGGTTCCGGAGGCTCGGAAGAACCGGAAGTAGCTGGTGACACGAGACGAAGACTCTGATACTGTCCTGAGAGGTCGGAGACCTGAGCGGCCAGGGTCTCAACGGCATGCCGAGCAGCAGACAATTCCTGCTCGTGTCTGCCGAGCATCGCTCCCTGGAACTCGAGAGTAGAGTAGAGAGAATCCATAGTCGCTGGGTCCATTCTTGGTCGGATCCTTCTGTTATGCAGGTGAATGAGGACCCAAAAGCGACTTGGCGAAAACAGAGTCTTTAATCCAGTAACGTAAATTTACAATCATAAGGCATAATTCCACTCGTAATGACGAGAACAGACTGGAGACTCGATCAAGAACTGCAGGTTGCCTCGGGAAGGCACTTGAACGTAGCAGACTCAGACACCTGCTCACCACGCAGCATCTGAGGGAAACACGACACGACAGGGCGATACACAGACACAGCACGGTGAACAATAGACAAGGATCCGACAGGACAGGAACGGAAAACAAGGGAAGAAATAGGGACTCTAATCAGGGGAAAAGATAAGGAACAGGTGTGGGAAGACTAAATGATTGATTAGGGGAATAGGAACAGCTGGGAGCAGGAACGGAACGATAGAGAGAAGAGAGAGAGGAAGGGAGAGAGAAAAAGGGGAACGAACCTAAAAAGACCAGCAGGGGGAAAACGAACAGAAGGAAAAGCAAAATGACAAGATGATATAAGACAAAACATGAC
>NW_025750734.1:0-17954 GCF_021184085.1 Oncorhynchus gorbuscha | reverse complement strand
GGTGTGGCAGCACTGTGAGGTCAAATAAAGAACTAGAAATGCTGTAAATGAGCATAATGCCTAGGCGAGGAGAGAGGAGGAGATGAGAGGAGAGGAGGAGAGGAGAGGAGATAGGGGAGAGGAGAGGAGAGGAGAAGAGGAGAGGAGAGGAGGAGAGGAGAGGAGAGGAGAGGAGAGGAGAGGAGAGGAGAGGAGAGGAGAGGAGAGGAGGAGAGGAGGGGCTTTTGCTAAGAAGACTAATTGTTTTGTGGAGGAGAGGAGAGGAGAGGAGAGGAGAGGAGAGGAGAGGAGAGGAGGAGAGGAGAGGAGGGGCTTTTGCTAAGAAGACTAATTGTTTTGTGACTCGCAGATGATCTCTGGTTATTTATTATTATAGTATTATGACATCAGAGTGAAATGTAATTGTCCTGCAGTCTAAAACAGTGCACGCGTTATTTTTATTTAATCCCTGGTAAGTCATTGAGAACAACTTATTTTACTTAACAAATTACCAAGATATACCAATGTTTCAATACTTGTCCAAAACATTAATGCTGTAGGCTGATTGGAAACGATAGTTAATGTCCACTGCTTTTATACATGAGAGTTGTAGTTCTGTTAAGTGGTGGTTCTCAGTTCAGTGTTTTGATTAATACTCCTTCCCAACTCAGGAAATCTGGCCGATGCCAGAAAGAAAGATGAAGCTCCCTCCCTGCAAAAAGCACTTTTTTTTCCTTTTTCGCATGCACCATCTGGTCACGTGATGCTGATCTGTTACCCAGCAAGTTTATTATCAGGCAGCCATCTTGGTGTCTATCATCGGAGCAGCGACTCACAGCCTACTCTATCTGAGCTGTGAGCGAGAGGAGAGCAGAGCGTTGTTATACCAGTACCCAGACCGCACCGCGCTACAGAGACGAACAGAGGAGAGGCAGGGCTGCGCACGGTGGCTTTTCTCCTTACTCATCTGTAAGGAGGAGAGCGTGAAGGGCAAGGAATAACAAACCCAGCATCCATCCAGCCTCCTCTTTTCACTCTCCCTTTGTTTTCAGCACATAGACTGGCCTTACTTTGCATTGCCTGTCTTTCTGGAGAGAGCTGCGTTGTTTCCATTTGTCTCTCAGCCCTCTATTCGCTGGAGTCATCATGGCAGACCTGATGGCCCAGCCCGATGCCCGACTCCCACCACCGACAAGATCACGCAGGCCGCCCGGGAGACCATCTACCTGTGTAACTTCCGCGTGTCGGTGGACGGAGAATGGCTCTGTCTCCAGGAGCTGAACGACATCTCCTCACCCCAGACCCAGAGCAAGCCCACGAAGGTACAGACAGGGCTGAGGCTGACCTAGTCTAGGAGGATGGGGAGGGGGGTGGGTGGGGGTGGGTGGATGTTCAGGAAGATGTTGTGGTAATGAATTACATCATTGGTTCTCAGCGCTTGGTAACCCACTGATTTAACTCAATGATTACAAGAGTGTCTTGCTGGGATATAGACACTCAGGATATCCTCTCTCCATCCTGCCTCCGTACAGTAACAGACCTGTGTTTTCGATGCTGTCGTTGAGCTGTGGCGCTGCGCCACACGTTGAAGATGGTAGAACAGCCCACATTTTGCTTTTCCTCTACAAACAAAAGGCGTAATGACAAATTAGACAACCCCATGGAATAGTTGATCTATTCACTTTATACTGAACAAAAATATAAACGTAACATGGGCTGAATAAAATATCCCAGAAATGTTCCATGTTAGTGAGAATTTCTCCTTTGCAAAGATAATCCATCCACCTGACAGGTGTAGCATATCAAGAATCTGATTAAACTGCATGATCATTACATAGGTGCACCTTGAGCTGGGGACAATAAAAGGCCACTCTAAAACCATGCGGTTTTGTCACACAACACAATTTCACAGATGTCTGAAGTTTTGAGGAGCATTTGGGATGCAGACTGCAGGAATGTCCACCAGAGCTGTTTTATCTTTTTATTTAATATTTAACTAGGCAAGCCAGTTAAGAACAAATTCTTATTGACAATGATAATAATAATAATATATGCCATTTAGCAGATGCTTTTATCCAAAGTGACTTACAGTCATGTGTGCATACATTCTACGTATGGGTGGTCCCGGGGATCGAACCCACTACCCTGGCGTTACAAGCACCATGCTCTACCAACTGAGCTACAGAAGGACCATGATGGCCAAACCTGGTCAATGCTGCGCCGTCCTTTTTAGAGAATATGGCTGTATGGCCAACCGGCCTCACAACCGCAGACCATTTGCACAACTGAAGCATAGAAACCATAAACCAAGCTCGTCGTCTTGACCTGACTGACGATGTTCAGCATCGTAACTGACTTCAGTGGGCAAATGCTCTGATGGCCACTGGCACACTGGATAGGTGTGCTGTTCACAGATTAATCCCGGTTTAAACTGTTTGCGATGCTCTGGATCGACGTGTACTACGGTTCCAGTTCTCGCTGATATTCAGCAACTTCACCATTGGAGGAGGAGTGGGACACCATCCCACAGCCAGTGGGACACCATCCCACAGCCAGTGGGACACCATCCCACAGCCATTGGGACAACATTCCACAGACCACAATCAACTCTGAGAAGATGTCACGCTGCATGAGGCACATGGTGGTCACACCAGATACCGGTTTACTGATCTAAGCACCTAACTTTGTTTTAAGGTATCTGTATTCCCAGTCTTGTGAAATCCATAGATTAGAGCCTAATTTATTTAAATTAACTGATTTCCTTATGAATTTGAACTCTGTAATATCTTCAGAAATTGTTGCATTGATATGGTTTGTTCAGTGTAGCTTGCTTTTTGTTCTAGGTGAGATAAATGTTCTTCTTGAGGTGCATTCAAGTTGAGTGCCACAAGCCGCACAACAGTCATTTAAAATAAACAGATGTATTAACCACTTCCCCCTCTTCTTGTTCTTATACAGGTTTTCATACACTGCCGGTCCAACGTTTGGACACACCTACTCATTGAAGGGTTTTTCTTTTCTTTTTGCTATTTTCTACGTAGTTGATTTGTTCACTATGATTCTACTATGAAATTACACATGGCATCATGTAGTAATTAAAAGAAGTGTTAAACCAATCAAATCAAAATCAATTTTATATTTGAGATTCTTCAAATAGCCACCCGTTGCCTTGACAGCTTCGCACACTGTTGGCATTTTCTCAATGAGCTTCCCTGGAATGCTTTTCCAACAGTCTTGAAAGAGTTCCCACATATGCTGAGCACTTGTTGGCTGCTTTTCCTTCACTCTGCGGTCCAACTCATCCCAAACCATCTCAATTTGGATGAGGTCAGGCGATTGTGGAGGCCAGGTCATCTGAAGCAGCACCTTCTTGGTCAAATAGCCCTTACACAGCCTGGAGGTGTGTTGGGTCATTGTCCTCTCAAAAACAAAATGATAGTCCCACTAAGCCCAAATCAGATGGGATGGCGTATCGCTGCAGAATGTTGTGGTAGCCATGCAGGTTAAGTGTACCTTGAATTCTAAATCAATCGCTGACAGTGTCAACAGCAAGGCACCCCCACACCATCTCACCACCTCCTCCATGCTTTACGGTGGGAAATACACATGCGGAGATCATCCATTTACCCACACCACATCTCACAAAGACACTGCGGTTTGAATAAAAAATCTCCAAACTCAGACCAAAGGACAGATTTCCACCAGTCTAATGTCCATTGCTTGTGTTTCTTGGCCCAAGCAAGTGTCTTCTGATTGGTGTCCTTTTTAGAAGTGGTTTCTTTGCAGCAATTCGACCATAAAGGCCTGATTCACACACTCTCTCAGCCTTTGATTTTGAGATGTGTCTGTTACTTGATGTGTCTGTGAAGCTGGTAACTAATGAACGTATCCTCTGCAGCAGAGGTAACTCTGGGTCTCTCTTTCCTGTGGTGGTCCTCATGAGAGCCAGTTTCATCATAGCGCTTGATGGTTTTTGCAACTGCACTTGAAGAAACTTTCAGTTCTTGAAATGTTCCGGATTTACTGATCTTCATGTCTTAAAGTAATGATGGACTGTCATTTCTCTTTGCTTATTTGAGCTGTTCTTGCCATAATATGGACTTGGTCTTTTACCAAATAGGGCTATCATCTGTATACCCCCCTACCTTGGCACAGCACAACTGATTGGCTCAAATGCATCAAGAAGGAAAGAAATTCCATAAATTAACTTTTAACAAGTCACACCTGTTAATTGAAATGCATTCCAGGTGACTACCTGATGAAGTTGGTAGACAGAATGCCAAGAGTGTGCAAAGCTTTGTCAAGGGTGGCTACTTTGAATAATTAAAAATATATTTTGATTTTGTTAACACTTTTTTGGTTACTACATGACTCCATAGTATTGATGTGTTCACTATTATTCTGCAATGTAGAAAATAGTAAAAATAAACAAAAACCCTTGAATGAGTAGATGTTCTAGAACTGTTGACAAGTAGTGTACAGTATACATTTTTCATACATGGTACTGTTTTGTATACAGCAATCACATAACAATAATACATTACTGAACATAGGCAGCCCATCCCACCTATCACAATAGACCTCGTTTGGTTTCCATGTATATTTTTTAATTGTGATGTTTTACATTTTGAACTGTTCTTATCATATAGTATCGATTGTGAGCTAATGATGAAAACCTTTCCTACGAGTATTGTTATATTATTTATTGACTGACTATGGCTTTCCAAATCTCCCAACATTGCTATTTGTAAGGTTCATTTTAAGTGAATGTTGTGAATTATTTATTTTTTTCAAATAAATTCTGCCCAATTTTGTGATTACGATATTGTCTCATCGCTGCAACTCCCCGACGGTCAAGTCAGGTGTCCTTTAAAACATGACCCGCCAAACCGCACTGCTTAACACCTGCCCGCTTAACCTGGAAGCCAGTGGCACCAATGTGTCTGAGGAAACACCATTCAACTGACGACCGAGGTTAACCTGCAGGCGCCCGGCCCGCCACAAGGAGTCGCTAGAGCGCAATAAGCCCCCCTGGATCATTGTTATTCTAACTTCCTGCAACGCGACTCCATTTTATTACTCCCAGCCTATAGACAGAAACTAAAACGGGAAGTGCCCGTGCTCAGGTCTGTTCAACGCTGGTCCGACCAATCAGATTCCACGCTTCAAGTTTGCTTCGATCACGTGGACTGGGATATGTTCATATAGCGTCGGACAACAACATTGATGAATACGCTGATTCGGTGAGTGAGTTTATTAGCAAGGGCATTGGTGATGTTGGACCCACAGTGTCTATTTAAACATTCCCCAGCCAGAAGCCGTGGATTGACTGCAGCATTCCCGCAAAACTGGGGCGAACCACTGCTTTTAATCAGGGCAAGGTGACCGGAAACATGACCGAATACAAACAGTGAAGCTATTCCTCCAAGGCAATCAAACAAGCTAGCGTCAGTATAGAGCCAAAGTAGAGTCGCAATTCAACGGCTCAGACACGAGAGGTATGTGACAGAGTCTACAGTCAGACTACAAAAAGAAAACCAGCCCTGTCACGGACCACGGTGTCTTGCTCCCAGACAAACTAAACAACTTCTTTGCCCGCTTTGAGGACAATACAGTGCCACTGACACGGCCCGCTACCAAAACCTGCGGGCTCTCCTTCACTGCAGCCAACATGAGTAAAACATTTAAACATGTTAACCCTTGCAGGGCTGCAGGCCCAGACTGCATCCCCAGCCGTGTCCTCAGAGCATGTGCAGACCAGCTGGCTGGTGTGTTTACGGACGTATTCAATCAATCCTTATCCTAGTCTGCTGTTCCCAAATGCTTCAAGAGGGCATTGTTCCTTTTCCCAAGAAAGCTAAGGTAACTAAGCTAAATGACTCCCGCCCCATAGCACTCACTTCCGTCATCTTGAAGTGCTTTGAGAAACAAGTCTAGGACCATATCACCTCCACCCTACCTGACACCCTAGACCCACTCCAATTTGCTTGCCGCCCTAATAGGTCCACAGATGATGCAATCACACTGCACACTGCCCTAACCCATCTGGACAAGAGGAATAACTATGTATGTTGTTCATCGACTGCAGCTCAGCATTTAACACCATAGTACCCTCCAAACTCGTCATTAAGCTCGAGACCCTGGGTCTCGACCCCGCCCTGTGCAACTGGGTCCTGGACTTCCTGACCGGCCACCCCCCAGGTGGTGAGGGTAGGTAACAACATCTCCACCACGCTTAGCCTCAACACTGGGGCCCCACAAGGGTGCATTCTCAGCCCTCTCCTGTACTCCCTGTTCACCCACGTCTGCGTGGCCATGCACGCCTCCAACTCAATCATCAAGTGTGCAGACGACACTACAGTGGTAGGCTTGATTACCAACAACGACGAGACGGCCTACAGGGAGGAGGTGAGGGCCCTCGGAGTGTGGTGTCAGGAAAATAACCTCACACTCAATGTCAACAAAATAAAGGAGATGATCATGGACTTCAGGAAACAGCAGAGGGAACACCCCCCCCTATCCACATTGACGGGACAGTAGTGGAGAAGGTGAATGTTTTTTTAAGTTCCTCGGCGTACACATCACGGGCAAACTGAAATGGTCCACCCACACAGACAGCGTGGTGAAGAAGGCGCACCACGCTGTCTGTGTGGGTGGACCACACAACCTCAGGAGGTTGAAGAAATTCGGTTTGTTACATTCGAGAACATCCTGTCGGGCTGTATCACCGCCTGGTACGGCAACTGGTCCGCCCACAACAGCAAGGCTCTCCAGAGGGTAGTGAGGTCTGCACAACGCAACTACCTGCCCTCCAGGACACCTACACCACCTGATGTGACAGGAAGGACAAAAAGATCATCAAGGACAACAACCACCCGAGCCACTGCCTGTTCACCCCGCTATCATCCAGAAGGCGAGGTCAGTACAGGTGCATCAAAGCTGGGACCGAGAGACTGAAAAACAGCTTCTATCTCAAGGCCATCAGACTGTTAAACAGCCACCACTAACATTGAATGGCTGCTGCCAACATACTGACTCAACTCCAGCCACTTTAATAATGGACAAATTGATGTAATAAATGTATCACTAGCCACTTGAAACAATGCCACTTTATATAATGTTTACATACCCTACATTACTCATCTCATATGTATATACTGTACTCTTCCCTATGCAAGATGCAGTAGATGCCGTTAAAGTATTTTAACGGCATTTTTGCCAAATACATTTAAACTCAGTTTATCACAATTCCTGACATTTAATCATAGTAAAGATGTCTTAGGTCAGTTAGGATCACCACTTTATTTTAAGAATGTGAAATTTCAGAATAATAGTAGAGAGTGATTCATTTCAGCTTTTATTTCTTTCATCACATCCCCAGTGGGTCAGAAGTTTACATACACTCAATTAGTACTTGGTTGCTTTTAAATTGTTTAACTTGGGCCAAACGTTTTGGGTAGCCTTCCACAAGCTTCCCACAATAAGTTGGTTGAATTTTGGCCCATTCCTCCTGACAGAGCTGGTGTAACTGAGTCACGTTTGTAGGAGGCTGTGATATTCTTTGCCAGTTTTGCAGTCAGATTAGTCAATGACTTTCTTTGATGTCTCACTATTATAAGACATGGATCCAAATAACAGTAGTGTGTCTTGCAGAAGAAAGAACAGGATTTGACTGGAATTTTCTTTATCTTTTTATTTTCTTAGTCATTTACCTGCAAAAATGCTTGATTTTGGTTCTCCAATGCTGACATTTGATTTTGTCCAATTTGTCACAGAAATGCGCTGACGGGTGAAAAGGTTTGTTGCTACATCCTCTACCTGTTGGAAGATATTCTTCCCCTCTCTATTCTCAGTTTTGATTGGCTGCTGCCTTCAACTAGTGTTGGTGACATGGTGACTATTGTACCAGGGTTTGTTTGTTGACATCTCTTCTTCTTTCTCTCTCTTCCCTCTCTCCTTTATCTTTTCTACTTGTCCCTCCATTTCCTCCTCTACTCTCTCCCTCTATCCCTCTGTCCAGATCCGAAGGACCCTATAGCCATCGTTTGTTGACATCTCTTCTTCTTTCTCTCTCTTCCCTCTCTCCTTTATCTTTTGTACTTGTCCCTCCATTTCCTCCTCTACTCTCTCCCTCTATCCTCTGTCCAGATCCGAAGGACCCTATAGCCATCGTTTGTTGACATCTCTTCTTCTTTCTCTCTCTTCCCTCTCTCCTTTATCTTTTCTACTTGTCCCTCCATTTCCTCCTCTACTCTCTCCCTCTGTCCAGATCCGAAGGACCCTATAGCCATCGTTTGTTGACATCTCTTCTTCTTTCTCTCTCTTCCCTCTCTCCTTTATCTTTTCTACTTGTCCCTCCATTTCCTCCTCTACTCTCTCCCTCTATCCCTCTGTCCAGATCCGAAGGACCCTATAGCCATCGTTTGTTGACATCTCTTCTTCTTTCTCTCTCTTCCCTCTCTCCTTTATCTTTTGTACTTGTCCCTCCATTTCCTCCTCTACTCTCTCCCTCTATCCCTCTGTCCAGATCCGAAGGACCCTATAGCCATCGTTTGTTGACATCTCTTCTTCTTTCTCTCTTTCCCTCTCTCCTTTATCTTTTGTACTTGTCCCTCCATTTCCTCCTCTACTCTCTCCCTCTATCCCTCTGTCCAGATCCGAAGGACCCTATAGCCATCGTTTGTTGACATCTCTTCTTCTTTCTCTCTCTTCCCTCTCTCCTTTATCTTTTCTACTTGTCCCTCCATTTCCTCCTCTACTCTCTCCCTCTATCCCTCTGTCCAGATCCGAAGGACCCTATAGCCATCGTTTGTTGACATCTCTTCTTCTTTCTCTCTCTTCCCTCTCTCCCTTTATCTTTTCTACTTGTCCCTCCATTTCCTCCTCTACTCTCTCCCTCCTCCCTCTGTCAGATCCGAAGGACCCTATAGCCATCGTTTGTTGACATCTCTTCTTCTTTCTCTCTCTTCCCTCTCTCCTTTATCTTTTCTACTTGTCCCTCCATTTCCCTCCCCTCTGTCCAGATCCGAAGGACCCTATCCATCTATCCCTCTGTCCAGATCTTTCTACTTGTCCCTCCAAGGACCCTGTCCAGATCCGAAGGACCCTATCGTTTGTTGACATCTCTTCTTCTTTCTCTCTCTTCCCTCTCTCCTTTATCTTTCTACTTGTCCCTCCATTTCCTCCTCTACTCTCTCCCTCTATCCCTCTGTCCAGATCCGAAGGACCCTATAGCCATCGTTTGTTGACATCTCTTCTTCTTTCTCTCTCTTCCCTCTCTCCTTTATCTTTTGTACTTGTCCCTCCATTTCCTCCTCTACTCTCTCCCTCTATCCCTCTGTCCAGATCCGAAGGACCCTATAGCCATCGTTTGTTGACATCTCTTCTTCTTTCTCTCTCTTCCCTCTCTCCTTTATCTTTTCTACTTGTCCCTCCATTTCCTCCTCTACTCTCTCCTCTATCCCTCTGTCCAGATCCGAAGGACCCTATAGCCATCGTTTGTTGACATCTCTTCTTCTTTCTCTCTCTTCCCTCTCTCCTTTATCTTTTCTACTTGTCCCTCCATTTCTCCTCTACTCTCTCCTCTATCCCTCTGTCCAGATCCGAAGGACCCTATAGCCATCGTTTGTTGACATCTCTTCTTCTTTCTCTCTCTTCCCTCTCTCCTTTATCTTTTCTACTTGTCCCTCCATTTCCTCCTCTACTCTCTCCCTCTATCCCTCTGTCCAGATCGAAGGACCCTATAGCCATCGTTTGTTGACATCTCTTCTTCTTTCTCTCTCTTCCCTCTCTCCTTTATCTTTTCTACTTGTCCCTCCATTTCCTCCTCTACTCTCTCCCTCTATCCCTCTGTCCAGATCCGAAGGACCCTATAGCCATCGTTTGTTGACATCTCTTCTTCTTTCTCTCTCTTCCCTCTCTCCTTTATCTTTTCCGAAGGACCCCAGTACTTGTCCCTCCATTTCCTCCTCTACTCTCTCCCTCTATCCCTCTGTCCAGATCCGAAGGACCCTATAGCCATCGTTTGTTGACATCTCTTCTTCTTTCTCTCTCTTCCCTCTCTCCTTTATCTTTTCTACTTGTCCCTCCATTTCCTCCTCTACTCTCTCCCTCTATCCCTCTGTCCAGATCCGAAGGACCCTATAGCCATCGTTTGTTGACATCTCTTCTTCTTTCTCTCTCTTCCCTCTCTCCTTTATCTTTTCTACTTGTCCCTCCATTTCCTCCTCTACTCTCTCCCTCTATCCCTCTGTCCAGATCCGAAGGACCCTATAGCCATCGTTTGTTGACATCTCTTCTTCTTTCTCTCTCTTCCCTCTCTCCTTTATCTTTTGTACTTGTCCCTCCATTTCCTCCTCTACTCTCTCCCTCTATCCCTCTGTCCAGATCCGAAGGACCCTATAGCCATCGTTTGTTGACATCTCTTCTTCTTTCTCTCTCTTCCTCTCTCCTTTATCTTTTGTACTTGTCCCTCCATTTCCTCCTCTACTCTCTCCCTCTATCCCTCTGTCCAGATCCGAAGGACCCTATAGCCATCGTTTGTTGACATCTCTTCTTCTTTCTCTCTCTTCCCTCTCTCCTTTATCTTTTCTACTTGTCCCTCCATTTCCTCCTCTACTCTCTCCCTCTATCCCTCTGTCCAGATCCGAAGGACCCTATAGCCATCGTTTGTTGACATCTCTTCTTCTTTCTCTCTCTTCCCTCTCTCCTTTATCTTTTCTACTTGTCCCTCCATTTCCTCCTCTACTCTCTCCCTCTATCCCTCTGTCCAGATCCGAAGGACCCTATAGCCATCGTTTGTTGACATCTCTTCTTCTTTCTCTCTCTTCCCTCTCTCCTTTATCTTTTCTACTTGTCCCTCCATTTCCTCCTCTACTCTCTCCCTCTATCCCTCTGTCCAGATCCGAAGGACCCTATAGCCATCGTTTGTTGACATCTCTTCTTCTTTCTCTCTCTTCCCTCTCTCCTTTATCTTTTCTACTTGTCCCTCCATTTCCTCCTCTCTACTCTCTCCCTCTATCCCTCTGTCCAGATCCGAAGGACCCTATAGCCATCGTTTGTTGACATCTCTTCTTCTTTCTCTCTCTTCCCTCTCTCCTTTATCTTTTCTACTTGTCCCTCCATTTCCTCCTCTACTCTCTCCTCTATCCCTCTGTCCAGATCCGAAGGACCCTATAGCCATCGTTTGTTGACATCTCTTCTTCTTTCTCTCTCTTCCCTCTCTCCTTTATCTTTTCTACTTGTCCCTCCATTTCCTCCTCTACTCTCTCCCTCTATCCCTCTGTCCAGATCCGAAGGACCCTATAGCCATCGTTTGTTGACATCTCTTCTTCTTTCTCTCTCTTCCTCTCTCCTTTATCTTTTCTACTTGTCCCTCCATTTCCTCCTCTACTCTCTCCCTCTATCCCTCTGTCCAGATCCGAAGGACCCTATAGCCATCGTTTGTTGACATCTCTTCTTCTTTCTCTCTCTTCCCTCTCTCCTTTATCTTTTCTACTTGTCCCTCCATTTCCTCCTCTACTCTCTCCCTCTATCCCTCTGTCCAGATCCGAAGGACCCTATAGCCATCGTTTGTTGACATCTCTTCTTCTTTCTCTCTTTCCCTCTCTCCTTTATCTTTTCTACTTGTCCCTCCATTTCCTCCTCTACTCTCTCCCTCTATCCCTCTGTCCAGATCCGAAGGACCCTATAGCCATCGTTTGTTGACATCTCTTCTTCTTTCTCTCTCTTCCTCTCTCCTTTATCTTTTCTACTTGTCCCTCCATTTCCTCCTCTACTCTCTCCCTCTATCCCTCTGTCCAGATCCGAAGGACCCTATAGCCATCGTTTGTTGACATCTCTTCTTCTTTCTCTCTCTTCCCTCTCTCCTTTATCTTTTCTACTTGTCCCTCCATTTCCTCCTCTACTCTCTCCCTCTATCCCTCTGTCCAGATCCGAAGGACCCTATAGCCATCGTTTGTTGACATCTCTTCTTCTTTCTCTCTCTTCCCTCTCTCCTTTATCTTTTCTACTTGTCCCTCCATTTCCTCCTCTACTCTCTCCCTCTATCCCTCTGTCCAGATCCGAAGGACCCTATAGCCATCGTTTGTTGACATCTCTTCTTCTTTCTCTCTTCCCTCTCTCCTTTATCTTTTCTACTTGTCCCTCCATTTCCTCCTCTACTCTCTCCCTCTATCCCTCTGTCCAGATCCGAAGGACCCTATAGCCATCGTTTGTTGACATCTCTTCTTCTTTCTCTCTCTTCCCTCTCTCCTTTATCTTTTCTACTTGTCCCTCCATTTCCTCCTCTACTCTCTCCCTCTATCCCTCTGTCCAGATCCGAAGGACCCTATAGCCATCGTTTGTTGACATCTCTTCTTCTTTCTCTCTCTTCCCTCTCCCTTTATCTTTTCTACTTGTCCCTCCATTTCCTCCTCTACTCTCTCCCTCTATCCCTCTGTCCAGATCCGAAGGACCCTATAGCCATCGTTTGTTGACATCTCTTCTTCTTTCTCTCTCTTCCCTCTCTCCTTTATCTTTTCTACTTGTCCCTCCATTTCCTCCTCTACTCTCTCCCTCTATCCCTCTGTCCAGATCCGAAGGACCCTATAGCCATCGTTTGTTGACATCTCTTCTTCTTTCTCTCTCTTCCCTCTCTCCTTTATCTTTTCTACTTGTCCCTCCATTTCCTCCTCTACTCTCTCCCTCTATCCCTCTGTCCAGATCCGAAGGACCCTATAGCCATCGTTTGTTGACATCTCTTCTTCTTTCTCTCTCTTCCCTCTCTCCTTTATCTTTTCTACTTGTCCCTCCATTTCCTCCTCTACTCTCTCCCTCTATCCCTCTGTCCAGATCCGAAGGACCCTATAGCCATCGTTTGTTGACATCTCTTCTTCTTTCTCTCTCTTCCCTCTCTCCTTTATCTTTTCTACTTGTCCCTCCATTTCCTCCTCTACTCTCTCCCTCTATCCCTCTGTCCAGATCCGAAGGACCCTATAGCCATCGTTTGTTGACATCTCTTCTTCTTTCTCTCTCTTCCTCTCTCCTTTATCTTTTCTACTTGTCCTCCATTTCCTCCTCTACTCTCTCCCTCTATCCCTCTGTCCAGATCCGAAGGACCCTATAGCCATCGTTTGTTGACATCTCTTCTTCTTTCTCTCTCTTCCCTCTCTCCTTTATCTTTTCTACTTGTCCCTCCATTTCCTCCTCTACTCTCTCCTCTATCCCTCTGTCCAGATCCGAAGGACCCTATAGCCATCGTTTGTTGACATCTCTTCTTCTTTCTCTCTTCCCTCTCTCCTTTATCTTTTCTACTTGTCCCTCCATTTCCTCCTCTACTCTCTCCCTCTATCCCTCTGTCCAGATCCGAAGGACCCTATAGCCATCGTTTGTTGACATCTCTTCTTCTTTCTCTCTCTTCCCTCTCTCCTTTATCTTTTCTACTTGTCCCTCCATTTCCTCCTCTACTCTCTCCCTCTATCCCTCTGTCCAGATCCGAAGGACCCTATAGCCATCGTTTGTTGACATCTCTTCTTCTTTCTCTCTCTTCCCTCTCTCCTTTATCTTTTCTACTTGTCCCTCCATTTCCTCCTCTACTCTCCCCTCTATCCCTCTGTCCAGATCCGAAGGACCCTATAGCCATCGTTTGTTGACATCTCTTCTTCTTTCTCTCTCTTCCCTCTCTCCTTTATCTTTTCTACTTGTCCCTCCATTTCCTCCTCTACTCTCTCCCTCTATCCCTCTGTCCAGATCCGAAGGACCCTATAGCCATCGTTTGTTGACATCTCTTCTTCTTTCTCTCTCTTCCCTCTCTCCTTTATCTTTTCTACTTGTCCCTCCATTTCCTCCTCTACTCTCTCCCTCTATCCCTCTGTCCAGATCCGAAGGACCCTATAGCCATCGTTTGTTGACATCTCTTCTTCTTTCTCTCTCTTCCCTCTCTCCTTTATCTTTTCTACTTGTCCCTCCATTTCCTCCTCTACTCTCTCCCTCTATCCCTCTGTCCAGATCCGAAGGACCCTATAGCCATCGTTTGTTGACATCTCTTCTTCTTTCTCTCTCTTCCCTCTCTCCTTTATCTTTTCTACTTGTCCCTCCATTTCCTCCTCTACTCTCTCCCTCTATCCCTCTGTCCAGATCCGAAGGACCCTATAGCCATCGTTTGTTGACATCTCTTCTTCTTTCTCTCTCTTCCCTCTCTCCTTTATCTTTTCTACTTGTCCCTCCATTTCCTCCTCTACTCTCTCCCTCTATCCCTCTGTCCAGATCCGAAGGACCCTATAGCCATCGTTTGTTGACATCTCTTCTTCTTTCTCTCTCTTCCCTCTCTCCTTTATCTTTTTCTACTTGTCCCTCCATTTCCTCCTCTACTCTCTCCCTCTATCCCTCTGTCCAGATCCGAAGGACCCTATAGCCATCGTTTGTTGACATCTCTTCTTCTTTCTCTCTCTTCCCTCTCTCCTTTATCTTTTCTACTTGTCCCTCCATTTCCTCCTCTACTCTCTCCTCTATCCCTCTGTCCAGATCCGAAGGACCCTATAGCCATCGTTTGTTGACATCTCTTCTTCTTTCTCTCTCTTCCCTCTCTCCTTTATCTTTTCTACTTGTCCCTCCATTTCCTCCTCTACTCTCTCCCTCTATCCCTCTGTCCAGATCCGAAGGACCTATAGCCATCGTTTGTTGACATCTCTTCTTCTTTCTCTCTCTTCCCTCTCTCCTTTATCTTTTCTACTTGTCCCTCCATTTCCTCCTCTACTCTCTCCCTCTATCCCTCTGTCCAGATCCGAAGGACCCTATAGCCATCGTTTGTTGACATCTCTTCTTCTTTCTCTCTCTTCCCTCTCTCCTTTATCTTTTCTACTTGTCCCTCCATTTCCTCCTCTACTCTCTCCCTCTATCCCTCTGTCCAGATCCGAAGGACCCTATAGCCATCGTTTGTTGACATCTCTTCTTCTTTCTCTCTCTTCCCTCTCTCCTTTATCTTTTCTACTTGTCCCTCCATTTCCTCCTCTACTCTCTCCCTCTATCCCTCTGTCCAGATCCGAAGGACCCTATAGCCATCGTTTGTTGACATCTCTTCTTCTTTCTCTCTCTCTCCTTTATCTTTTCTACTTGTCCCTCCATTTCCTCCTCTACTCTCTCCCTCTATCCCTCTGTCCAGATCCGAAGGACCCTATAGCCATCGTTTGTTGACATCTCTTCTTCTTTCTCTCTCTTCCCTCTCTCCTTTATCTTTTCTACTTGTCCCTCCATTTCCTCCTCTACTCTCTCCTCTATCCCTCTGTCCAGATCCGAAGGACCCTATAGCCATCGTTTGTTGACATCTCTTCTTCTTTCTCTCTCTTCCCTCTCTCCTTTATCTTTTCTACTTGTCCCTCCATTTCCTCCTCTACTCTCTCCTCTATCCCTCTGTCCAGATCCGAAGGACCCTATAGCCATCGTTTGTTGACATCTCTTCTTCTTTCTCTCTCTTCCCTCTCTCCTTTATCTTTCTACTTGTCCCTCCATTTCCTCCTCTTCTCTCTCCCTCTATCCCTCTGTCCAGATCCGAAGGACCCTATAGCCATCGTTTGTTGACATCTCTTCTTCTTTCTCTCTCTTCCCTCTCTCCTTTATCTTTTCTACTTGTCCTCCATTTCCTCCTCTACTCTCTCCCTCTATCCCTCTGTCCAGATCCGAAGGACCCTATAGCCATCGTTTGTTGACATCTCTTCTTCTTTCTCTCTTCCCTCTCTCCTTTATCTTTTCTACTTGTCCCTCCATTTTCCTCCTCTACTCTCTCCCTCTATCCCTCTGTCCAGATCAGAAGGGACCCTATAGCCATCGTTTGTTGACATCTCTTCTTCTTTCTCTCTCTTCCCTCTCTCCTTTATCTTTTCTACTTGTCCCTCCATTTCCTCCTCTACTCTCTCCCCTCTATCCCTCTGTCCAGATCCGAAGGACCCTATAGCCATCGTTTGTTGACATCTCTTCTTCTTTCTCTCTGCTTCCCTCTCTCCTTTATCTTTTGTACTTGTCCCTCCATTTCCTCCCTCTACTCTCCTCTATCCCTCTGTCCAGATCCGAAAGGACCCTATAGCCATCGTTTGTTGACATCTCTTCTTCTTTCTCTCTCTTCCCTCTCTCCTTTATCTTTTTCTACTTGTCCCTCCATTTCCTCCTCTACTCTCTCCCTCTATCCTCTGTCCAGATCCGAAGGACCCTATAGCCATCGTTTGTTGACATCTCTTCTTCTTTCTCTTCCCTCTCTCCTTTATCTTTTCTACTTGTCCTCCATTTCTCCTCTACTCTCTCCTATCCCTCTGTCAGATCCGAAGGACCCTATAGCCATCGTTTGTTGACATCTCTTCTTCTTTCTCTCTCCCTTCCCTTTATCTCTCCTTTATCTTTTCTACTTGTCCCCTCCATTCTTCTCCTCTACTCTCTCCCTCTATCCTCTATCCCTCTGTCCAGATCCGAAGGACCCTATAGCCATCGTTTGTTGACATCTCTTCTTCTTTCTCTCTCTTCCCTCTCTCCTTTATCTTTTCTACTTGTCCCTCCATTTCCTCCTCTACTCTCTCCTCTATCCCTCTGTCCAGATCCGAGACCCTATAGCCATCGTTTGTTGACATCTCTTCTTCTTTCTCTCTCTTCCCTCTCTCCTTTATCTTTTCTACTTGTCCCTCCATTTCCTCCCTCCTACTCTCTCCCTCTATCCCTCTGTCCAGATCCGAAGAAGGACCCTATAATATCGTTTGTTGACATCTCTTCTTCTTTCTCTCTCTTCCCTCTCTCCTTTATCTTTTCTACTTGTCCCTCCATTTCCTCCTCTACTCTCTCCCTCTATCCCTCTGTCCAGATCCGGGACCTATAGCCATCGTTTGTTGACATCTCTTCTTCTTTCTCTCTCTTCCTCTCTCCTTTATCTTTTCTACTTGTCCTCATTTCCTCCTCTACTCTCTCCCTCTATCCTCTGTCCAGATCCGAAGGACCCTATAGCCATCGTTTGTTGACATCTCTTCTTCTTTCTCTCTCTTCCCTCTCTCCTTTATCTTTTCTACTTGTCCCTCCATTTCCTCCTCTACTCTCTCCCTCTATCCCTCTGTCCAGATCCGAAGGACCCTATAGCCATCGTTTGTTGACATCTCTTCTTCTTTCTCTCTCTTCCCTCTCTCCTTTATCTTTTCTACTTGTCCCTCCATTTCCTCCTCTACTCTCTCCCTCTATCCCTCTGTCCAGATCCGAAGGACCCTATAGCCATCGTTTGTTGACATCTCTTCTTCTTTCTCTCTCTTCCCTCTCTCCTTTATCTTTTCTACTTGTCCCTCCATTTCCTCCTCTACTCTCTCCCTCTATCCCTCTGTCCAGATCCGAAGGACCCTATAGCCATCGTTTGTTGACATCTCTTCTTCTTTCTCTCTCTTCCCTCTCTCCTTTATCTTTTCTACTTGTCCCTCCATTTCCTCCTCTACTCTCTCCCTCTATCCCTCTGTCCAGATCCGAAGGACCCTATAGCCATCGTTTGTTGACATCTCTTCTTCTTTCTCTCTCTTCCCTCTCTCCTTTATCTTTTCTACTTGTCCCTCCATTTCCTCCTCTACTCTCTCCCTCTATCCCTCTGTCCAGATCCGAAGGACCCTATAGCCATCGTTTGTTGACATCTCTTCTTCTTTCTCTCTCTTCCCTCTCTCCTTTATCTTTTCTACTTGTCCCTCCATTTCCTCCTCTACTCTCTCCCTCTATCCCTCTGTCCAGATCCGAAGGACCCTATAGCCATCGTTTGTTGACATCTCTTCTTCTTTCTCTCTCTTCCCTCTCTCCTTTATCTTTTCTACTTGTCCCTCCATTTCCTCCTCTACTCTCTCCCTCTATCCCTCTGTCCAGATCCGAAGGACCCTATAGCCATCGTTTGTTGACATCTCTTCTTCTTTCTCTCTCTTCCCTCTCTCCTTTATCTTTTCTACTTGTCCCTCCATTTCCTCCTCTACTCTCTCCCTCTATCCCTCTGTCCAGAT